>NW_024082150.1:0-84974 GCF_003009895.1 Hyaena hyaena | reverse complement strand
TATTATGTATCTCATTTATCGCATTTTTTAATTCTTCATGCCTATTTTTATTTTCCATTCTGTCTGTAGCCATAGTTTCTTTGATGTCCCCTATGTTTTTTTCAAGCCCAGCTATTAATTTTACCATTATTATTCTAAAGTCTTGTTCAGTGATGCTGCTGATATCTGTTTTGAGCAGTTCATTAGCTGTCATTTCTTCTTGGAGTTTCTTTGGAGGAGAGCTCTTTCGTTTCGTCATTTTAGTTAGCTTTCCGGCTCTTGTTGGTTTTAAAGACTTGTTATACTCTCTGTTTCTATGAGCGCTGCTATATCCAAGAAGACTCTTTGATTTCCCAGGGCCTATCCTTTCAGAGAGTGTTTTTTTTTGAATGGTATCCCCTGGTCTCTCTTGTTGGGACCTTGGTTATTTTATTTTCCTATTTGTAGTGATATTTGGGACTCTCCACCTTGTGTACTCTAGCTTGTTTCTTGAGGTAGCCCTGGAAAAGAAAACAGACAGACAAACACACAGGGAGCAGGAGCACACAAACGCACAGGCTAATTCAACTAACTGCAAAGCGAGGGGGAAATCGAAAAAGTTAAGAGAAAAGATGGAGGAGGGAGGGCGAATAATATGGAGTATAAAATGCATAAAAGGGTCAAAAAGGGGAAAAGGAAAAAAGAAGAAAACCGGTGGACAAAGAACGGTTTAAAGCATATACCTGGATTTCCCAGCTATAGTTAAATAGCCGTGTGCATGCAGTGCTGGTTGAAAAGCATAGAGAAAGAGAGAGAAGGCAGGGCGGAATGAGGCAAAACTGGAAATAGAATGAACAGGCAGAAGGTATAAGAAGCTTTTTTCAAAGAGGTAAAGGGTAGAATATGGTTGGATAGGTGAGAGAAGGGTGCTGGAATTATCCAGAGAAACTATATAGTCTAATTACTCCTGAGAGTAAGAGATGAAAATGTCGGTAGTTGTAGAATTTACATTTACAGAATGGACTCGTGATTGTTTAAGCAAGCTGGCGACCAGAGTTAATCACGTCAGTGTTCTGGGGAAAAAAGAGAGAAAAGAGAAGGAAGAAGATAAAAAGAAAGAGAAAAAAAATGGGATAAAAAAAGAAAAAAAAAGGAAGGAAAAAAAAAAAAAGGGAGGAGAGCACCTCTCAGGCAGGGATGGGCGTGGTGTGATCCAATGCCTCAGGCGGGAGCTCTGCCTTGGCGGTTGTGGGGAGGAGAGTGGTGGTGCTCCAGTCCCTTCTTGTACCAAGAGCTGCACCTCGCTCTTTTGGGGGTGTAAACTCCCCGTACCAGGGGTGCAGCCGAAGTTGGTTGCACTCTTCAACCCAGGCCAGTTCCAATCTCCAAATCCCAGTCCATGCACCCCGCTGAAATTGCCTTAGACACAGCTTCCCAGGCAACCCCCTCGGGCAATTCCAGGCCCCCTGCCGAGCTCTGGGGGTGGAGTCCGAATCGCTGCTTCCTTCTCTGGGTCAGGCTGGCGCGCATGGGCGAGGGCTTGCCTGCTGGGTGCTCTGAGCAGGAGCCTGCTGGAGTGAGGAAAACCAGGTCCCTCTATGGCTCGTCACCCGAAACATGAACTCACAGGCTAATTTCCCAGTTTTTAGTTCTTTTCCTTCCCTCTCGAGTTCCAGCCAGCCAGGGGCGCAGACGCCCGGTGTCCGTGCGGCTCTTTCAGGGGCCCCAGCTGCCCGGGAGCTACAATGGCGGCAGGCGTGCCACCACTCTGAAGTCCTACCTCCAGGAGCCAGCACAAAGAAGCAGTTTGTGTGCTCAGCCCCCCCCAGGACCAGTTGGCGTGAGGGGACCTGGTGTGCAGGTATTTGGCAAGTACAGTCTTTCTATGCCCCGAGCGGAGGTTTTTCTGTTTCGGACTCTCTCCTTTTCCCCTCTCACTCCCCGTAGAGGGTAGAGGGGGATCGCCTCCCACCCTGGAGTCTCCGATCCTGGCCCGATTTTATCTTCCCCGGTTCGCACTCACGTTAGAAGGCTCTCTCAGTGGATTCTGCGTCCTTTGTCTCCCAATCTCTCAGGTTTTGTAAGGTTACCAATGGCTTCAGATCTTTTCTGTGTGATGTATGGGCGCGAGTGCAAGTACGGAGCTCCTTACTTCTCCGCCATCTTGCCCCCTCTCCTCCTGGAATTAGTTTTGCCCATAGGATCATTCCCTGGGTCTGAGTTATTTCATCCCTTACATTGCTTTGAAATATTCACAATTTGGAAGAATGTGATTATAATTCAGTCATTCAACAAGTAAGCCTCCTTTCTATCTATATAGCAACTACTATGGGCCGTGTACTGTTCTCGGTTAAAAACCAGCAAAGGAAATGGTAAGAATCCCTATCCCTGCTTCAGGTAGCCCAGACAGGTTCAAGGTTATCTTTGCCTTTTTACTAATTGGTGCATTAGCTTCAATCTACCTGATTTACTGAGCTTTGAATTTCTTCCTACTTTGTTCCTCAAGACCTGTCTGATATCGGTGTATAGTGGACCCGGAATCCAGGATTCCAGTCTTCACTCTGCCAGTTTTCCTGAAGAGTGCACACTATTTCCTTGTACCCTACTTCCCCATACGGTTTACACAGTCATACTTTCACAGAGGCCTTTAGGTAGATGAGTGAGCATTGGGATCATCCTGGACCCGGGAAACACATAAAGATCGGCTGTGTCAATTTATTGGGTGTAAGACCTTGGGCAAGTTCATCTATCTGAGCATTAGTTTACTCCTCAGTAGAATGAGGAAGACATCAATCACATTAGAGTGGAGGTGTGAGGAATTTTAATGTTAGTTTGCAAGTAAGGTGCCTAGGATATAAGCTCTACAAACGATGTCTGTTGTTATGATGTTAATGAATATACTTTAGAAGAAAGTAATGATTTTAAGGCTTGATGTGTTCAAACAGCACAGGGTTCAAACAAGCCAATTAGTGCTGTCAGCCTTCCCTTTGATCCTTTCTCCTATTTTCTGGATTTTTCTAAACTTAAGATCTCTTTATCTTAGTGATTACTCATCTGGAGTTAGCTTGGCATTCTTTTATCCTGTTATGGCTCTCTTGATGTAAAATGATGCAGGCACTCAGTTATTCAAATAAGTAGCATCCCAAGAGAAGCTTAATGTCCTAGGAAGTCTTTGGTGATACCTGGTTTTCAGAATATGAGAAATTTCAGTGAGATATAAGAATGGGAAGTAGCGATGGGAGTAGTTTGTCTCATTCAAGTTATATAGGCGCCTTTAGCTTAGTTTCCATTTAAGTGGAAAACTGAGTTTGCTTGATTATGCAAATTCTAGTTGACTACACATATTTATTTAAAATCATGGGTTGGAATCAAAGAGAACAATAAAAGAAATAAAGAGAATTGAGTTTTCATTATTTGTCAGTGACTAGTTTATAGGGCTTTAGTTTCGACATTCACGAATAATTGGGGATATTTGGTTTAGAGAACAGAAAGACTCAGTTGGGAAATGATACCTAGATTTCATCATGTAACTTTTATGAAGTGGTCTCAAGTTATAAGAGCTAGGACCAATTGATAGAAGCTGTAACAAATACAGATTTTCTTTAATATGAGAAGGCAGTATTAAATAAATGTCCCTCTCAAGGAGCTTCCCATAACTGAGATTTTTAAGTGTCTGGAAGGAATTTTTTTTTTTTTTCTAAGTAAGCTCTATGCCCAGTGTGGTACTTGAACTCAGGGCCTCAAGATGAAGAGTTGCATGCTTAGGAGTCAGCCAGGCGCTCCGGAAGGATTTTAGTAGAGTGAATTCAAATATCTGATGGAGAATTAGGTAAACAAGACCCTTAAGGAATGTGTCAATTGTGAAATTCCATCTTTAGTTATTTCACTTCTATGGACTGTCATGACTCCATCTAAAATCAGAAGCATGAATTAGATGATTGTGTGGTTGCTTTCTACCTTTACTAGACTATAGTTTGTTTAATGAGCAATGTTTGGAAGAAATGCAAACTAGATTTCTTTTACATTGCTCTCCTGAGGCTTGCTTTTTCATGGAACAAGTCAGTCTACAAATCTGGTAGAAGAGGCCTAATAGACTCTGCCGGGCATCTTCCTGAACCTACCAACCTTTAAGCTCTTTAAGTCTCTAATGAAAATTATTTTTAACTCCTTTTTTCCTTTGGTAGTTTATGAGTTTTATCTGTTATATGGGGAATTCAGTGTTTTATGTCTACTATGGAAATTTGTATATACTGGCATTATAGAGAAATTAAAATGAATGTGTTTCTTCAGTTTCCTGTATTTTCCCTTGAAGAAAACTATTAGTTTATTCTTTATAGCAATGTATTTAACTCCATGGGAATTTTATCAAAAGGAAGAATAAGCTGTAACAATCTATAAGACCTACTGATAAACAGTGGGCTCTTTGCAGTGATCCGGCATGTGGAAGGAAATGTTTTGGGATAAAGAAACAAAAGGAGAGAGTTTACTTAAAATGTGCACTATCTCTGTTGGTCATCCTCAGGGATTGTGTTACAGATGGACGCAAGCTACTCATTTTGAGAAATCCAGTATAAAAGAAAAATGTGGGACCTCTTGTTCAAAAAACGAGAAATAAGTGCCATTAAAAAGTACTAAAATATAAAGCTTTTCCCTTTCTTTGTTCCTTAATGTTCATCTGAATCTGTTTCTTTCTCTCTATCACATTTTGGTGTTTTTATGTACTATTAATATCATCTAAGTAATGATCAATTAAAATTTTAAGTTATTAGCATGGATTTTACCACTTAAAATTTTTTTTAATGTTTATTTTTGAGAGAGAAAGAGAGAAAACACACAAGCAAGGGAGGGGCAGAGAGAAGAGGGAGACAGAATCTGCAGCAGGCTCCAGGCTCTGAGATGAGGCTTCAATGAACCACCCAGGCGCTCCTCGATGCCAGTTTTAAATGAATATAGAAGTATTTATGTAGAATCATCAAAATTACACTGTTGGTATTTTATAGCTGATGCATACATATGTATTTCACTCTGAGCAGAACAGTGAACACTTGCACAGAACTAACTCGACCATTTTTTATTTTATTTTTTGATATATGCATATTCTGTCAAATCTGTCAACCATTAACTTCCTGATGAATAAAGAGTGAGAAGAAACTATGGGTTACCTATCTTTTCCTTTCTTTTTATATGATCTTTTTTTTTAAATGTTTATTCATTTTTGAGAGACAGAACACGAGTGGGGGAGGGGCAGAGAGAGAGAGAAAGAGGGAGACACAGAATTAGAAACAGGCTCCAGGCTCAGAGCTGTCAGCACAGAGCCCAATGCGGGGCTGTAACTCCAGAATCACGAGATCATGACCATGAGCCAACGTCAGACGCTTAACCGTCTGAGCTACCCAGGTGCCCCTCTCTATATGATCATTTTCAGCATCAATATTTGGCTAACATCCGAAAATAATACAAATAAGAAAGAATGTGGTAGGATTTCTTGGTTGTTTATGTTTCTTACAATGCCACTGCCTACTTTCTACATTTAAAGCAGAAAGGAGGGGTGCCTAGCTGTCTCAGTGGATATAGATCCATGGGACTCTGGGTCTCGGGGTTGTGAGTTCAAGCCTCATGCTGGGTGTAGAGATTAGTTAAAAATCAGATCTTTGAAAATGAAAAAAGTAGAAACTATCGTCTTGACTTAGAACAAGAGAGTTTCTTTTCATGTGTTTTTGTACTTTATTGACGTGAAATCATTCAATATGGACTCTTGGGCTTCTTGTACTTAATATTATGTTTCTAAAAGTCATCTGTATATTTGTTTTTATTTGTTGTTTGTTCCGTCTTTTAGCTATTTAGCATTCCATTATGTGAATATACTGCAATTTATCCATTCTGTTCTTGATGGGCATTTGTCTACTTTCCAGATTCTGGAGATGGGAGACAATGACTATGCAGGCATTTGTTAGGAAGTTACTAAAGAAATTCAAATACAAAGTTCTAAGGTCTTGAAAGCATATTATTATACAGGATCAACCAAAGAGAACAAAAGCCTTATTCATGCATTACTTCCAGTGTCACAGAATCTGTATCGCGAAGTTGGCATTGTGATTCTAGGCTGGAATTGGTGGTTCAGCAAAAAGCTGGAAGCATGTGTGATGATTGTTGAACATCAACCACAGCTAACACAGAGAGTGAATACTGTTGTTCTTTGTCCCGTCTGTTTCAACAGATTGGATATGGGGGTGTACATGAAAGGGGAGGAAGAGGTATTGTTTTTCCTCAGCAGTGTAGGCTGGGACCATTCGAGAACATGGGACAAGTGTCCAACAGGTTTAGTTCTTGATATTTGGGGCTTTCTCAGAAAACAGGATCTTCAATTTTGTTGTGGTTTCCTAAGGCGCCTTTTTTTGGGTATACTTTTTACTCATAATTCCAGATATTTTGGTACGGATGTCCAGATATGACACATAGCTAGAAATAAGAGATTTTTCACCTTGACTAAGTAATACTTCTTCTATTTATTTTCTTCGTAATGTATAGTGCTGCAGCCTGACTTCCTTCTGCCAACATAAATCCACCCAGGAGACAGACCCATTGGCAGGAGAAAGCATACATTTGGTTTTCCCACCTACTGTTTGATCTTTGCGCAGTTAAACAAGGGATGAGAGTTTTGCACCAACCATCATAAACCAACTGCAACCTTCTCTCCCTTGTGTACCTGGTAAATGAGCACTCAGTGTGATCTCGTGTGTAAAGCTTTCACTGACCAGTCCAGCCAAATTAACAACTCTCTTTTATTCCTCAGCGTTTAAAAAACCCAAATCTAGTATGAAATTCGTCACGACGTAGTAGGGTTATGGAGTTCAGATCCTGACCTTGAGCTGTGTTCACCAAAGCATTCAGAGAAGTCTTGGCCCACTAGAGATCTATTGCATGTGAGATTAAGAATTTCTGGGAAATAAGGGATACAGAAATGCTGAGGCATAGGAGCACATGTACCCCAATGTTCATAGCAGCACTCTCCACAATAGCTAAAACATGGAAAGAGCCTAAGTGTCCATCCACAGATGAATGGATCAAGAAGATGTGGTTTATCTATACCATGGAATACTACATGGCAATGAGAAACAATGAAATCTGGCCATGTGTAGCAACATGGATGGACCTTGAGGGTGTTATGCTGAGCGAAATAAGTCAGGCAGAGAAGGACAAATATCATATGTTTGCACGTATAGGAGGATTAGGAGGAACTTAACAGAGGACCAAGGGGGAGAAGAAGGGCGGAAATGGTGGGGGAAAGGGAGAGAGGCAAACCATGAGAGACTCTTGAATGCTGACAAAAACTGAGGACTGATGGATGTGGGGGGGAGGAGGGATGGGCATGGAGGAGGGCACTTTGGGGATGAGCACTGAGTGTTATGTGGAAACTAATTTGACAATAAACTATTTGTAAAAAAAAAAAAAAAAAAAAGAATTTCTGGGAAATAGTTTATATCATAGAAGTAAAGAGAAGGAAGGTGATATAGAGTGAATTCCCCCGCCCTCTGAACTTAGACAGTCATTTCTGGGCTTAGTACATTTTTATTCGGATCTTCTTTTTATTATATGCATGGATTAATTGTGACTAAAATTCTGAAGAACTATTTCTTTTTTCCCCCTAAGGTGATAAAATAAGCTCTTGGTAGTCTAAAACATAAACATTGATAGCCGTAGTGCTTTTAACTTAGCTGTGACATGGAGTATAGCTGTCCATGGTATAGATATTCCCACCACACCTGTGGCACAGACCTTAGTGACGATGACTGGAATCTTTGCCAGGCCTCAGTCATGTGACTGACACTTTTTTTTTTTTTTTGCCTTTGGCGGCCATCAGGCATTGTGTTGGGTAGCTGAAATAGGACAGAGAAAATGTTAGATGCCACATGGTGGTTGAGAATCCCAGATTGGAGAGTCATTTGAGATACACACTACAGGTCTGGAACCCTTTGAGTGGAACTTAAAGGAGAGTCCTGTCTGGAGTTCTGCAGAGGGAATGCCATCGGAGCCAGAGAAATGCATGAGATGGTAAAGGTCAGTTTTAGCTGTTTGGTTTTTTTAAACCCATATATCTCCCTTACTGGGCTGGGAATCGTTCGTGATTGGGACCATGTGAATAGATTCTATTATTTACTCTTTGGAAGCAAGGTTTCTAGGACGTCGAGGGGCTAGCTGCTGGTAGGAAAGCACCATTTATCACTGTTTAGTAAAACCTCAGTCATGAGACCCTTCAGATGTGTATCAGGGGCCTCAGGCTTGGGGTATGATTGCCAGCAAGCATCTCGGAGGAGCTGAGATAAAGGAGGTTTTCAAAGGAGTTTTTAGATGTTTTGGTAGACTTATAGGACCCTGGGCGGGGGGGGGGGGTCAGGATAACCTTAAGCTAAGGTTCTCTTTTGCCCCCAGCAGAGTGTCCTCATCCAGGCAGCTGAGTCCCTAGAGGGAGGTCACCCTGCTGGCCTCAAGGACTTGTCGGTGGGCTGCAGGCAGGAAGGGAATTTGATTTCTCGTTTGCCTTAGTTTCCCACATCACCATGGCCAGGACTTAAACCTCTCCCTTTGCTCTTGGGGAGCCAGGAGTGTGCGAGGAATGTCACACATACCCCACCTGGGTGTGTGGGGCATGCTGTTAGCCTGTAATTTGCCCTCCACTTTTCCCACGCTCCCTTGTCAGTTGGACTGAGGGTATTGCTTGGTGCCTACTTCCATGGTATTTCATTTGTTAGAGCAAGGTACTTAGGGGAGGCAGTCAGCATTTGTGGATTGGTTTTCTTTATTTCAAAACTGAGGAACATGTGTCAATAATACATATACCTTTCCACCTATAGAGGGTAGGCTGGAGGAACAAAATAGTAACTTAGTACATAGCCATGCTCCTACAAGAGAAATTCTGTGTACATCTTACAGATGTGGATTAGAAGTCCTATCTGGTGCTTAGGAGGATCACCCGTGAATGAACCAAACAGCCCTCGCTATCTTATTCTTCTAGTGTGTGTTCCCTGATTAGCTCCTACAACACCACAGGTTTGTACTTTGGATACTGGAAGGGTTTGCAGAAGATGGCAGTGGTATGGTTTGGGATTGGTAACAAGTCCAGAGAGGCAGCAGAAGTGAAGAGGTGGTTTCAAAGGAGTGGAAACCCTAAAGAAAAAATGGTCAGGATGGAGGGGGAAGGAATTACACGTGAGCATATTTGTGCCCTTTGAAGAGGCTCTATGCAGGGTGTTCTGGGCAGTGGTGGGGGGGGCAGGGAGATGGAGTTTTAGGATAAGAGACTGATGCAGGGAAGCAGATAGTCTTGTGGCTGAGGAGGAAGAGACCCTAAGGAATATGGGGTATCAAACTAGCATGAGTGTTTTGCTTCAGCTTAGGCAGCTTGGGGCATTTTCCTGGAATTTTGGTAACCCTAAGAACTATTTATTTTTAGGGAAAAGTTCTCCACGAGCTTTTAAAAAATTTTTATTATTCTGCGTAATAGTCCTTGAAAGTAAAATCACTTTCAGCATCTGTCTTTCATGCTGCTGTAATCCTAGGGAATAGTCCTGCTTTCCAATGTTTAAGGAGGATTTGGAACTTAGGCAAACACAGAGCGATTTTCTAGCTGGGCTACAGCTTGGAATTAGGTCTGATTAGCCTTCTGATTGCTTTAAAAATAGATACAGCGTTTCATTTCCCTCTTGTGTCTTCAGACTAAGGGACTAGGAAAGAAAAATTGTGCCTTGAGTAATAGAAAATAAGATCTTGATTTTAGGATTCCTAAAGTGAAATCATCATTTGCCCATTAAATTGCTTTGGCAAGGTGCTCAAAAGTAGGTCCTTTCAATATTAATTTTTTCCTGCTTCGTTGCTTAACCACAGGGTTTGGAACACAATTAGTTTTGTATGAAAAACAATTTTATTGGGTTTAAATGATTGATCATAAGCAAAATGTTTATTATCAATGAGATTTTGATTCTTTGCATTTCTGATCATTAAATCTTGAAACAAGAAAGGAATCAGATGTTCCTTTTCTTGGGCGTAGTTCTTCCTTGAATTGGCAATTAGCAATGCTTTGTTGTAAATGCCTTTTGATCAAAAGGTGTGAAACTTACTGTTCAGTTATAAATACCTTCCAGTTGACAGATAGTGTTTGAATATCCTGGCACAGTAGGTTTTTGAATGATATTTAAGAGATAGGCAAATATCCAGGACTTTTGTCTCCGAAGTTCTGTTGTTTCAGTTTGAATGAGCTACCAGGGCCCTTTGGTGAACAATTTTACTGATATCTTGATTTAGAAACTTTGTAAAGGTTTGAGAAACCAGGGTTGGTTAGTTGGTTTACTTTTCTCCTCCCCCACTTCCATCATCCTATTCCGCTCCCCCCATCCTTTCTTCCTTTGCTTTTCCCCCTTCCGGTGGTTCTGTATACCAACATCTGAGTCTTCACATTTGTTGTTGGCAAACTTCTTCCGAGTCAGTCCCCTAAACCTTACTACTTCGCTGTCTTCTCATGGCTTACTTTAGTCATTAATTTTTATTTATTTTTCCATTGCCTATTTGAATCTTGATGTTGATTCTGAAGAGAATCCATTTTAAAAAGATAAGCCTGATTTTAATCAAATGAATATGCTCATATCCATCTTGTAAAACAGAATAAAGTTCTCCGATACAAGTGTATCTGCCATCCTAAAATAGACCCACCCTATGAAAAGGCAGGTTTGTAACTTTAGAAAATATTTGCTTTGCAAAAAAATTTAATCACTTTAGAAAATAATTCCTACTAGCATTCATAGAATCAAAGAATCATAAAGTTTGAAAGATTCCTTAAAGGTACTACACTACCTCCAGTTAGTAAATTGCCATAGTAAATTCCTGCTTAGTGTTTTTTTCTAATGTTTGTTTATTTTTGAGAGAAAGAGCACGAGTGGGGGAAGGGCAGAGAGAGAGGTTGACACAGAATCCAAAGCAGACTCTAGTCTCTGAGCTGGCAGCACAAAGCCCGACGTGAGGCTCAAGCCTATGACTTGAGCTGAAGTCGGACACTTAAATGACAGAGCCACCCAGGGCACTCCCCTGGTAATTGTTGACATGCCTGTCCTTGGATGCCTGTAGTGACAGGGTACTCACTACCACCAGAGGCAACCCCTTCATTTTTAAATTTTTTTTTTAATTTTTATTTATTTCTAGGAGAGAGAGAGAGACAGCGTGAGCAGGGGAGGGTCAGAGAGAGAGGGAGACACAGACTCTGAAACAGGCTCCAGACTCTGAGCTGGCAGTCAGCACAGAGCCCGACGTGGGGCTTGAACCCACGAACCGCGAGATCATGATCTAAGCGAAAGTCGGACGCTTAACCGACTAAGCCACCCAGGCGCCCCATCCCCTTCATTTTTAGCATTACGCCATATTATTTTCAGTGACCACACAGGTACTTAATATCTGTACTCTCACAGCTCCTACCTATTGCTTCCAATGTTATTTACTGCTTTTGCTTGTCCTTCATAATAAAAGGTTATTTAGCCTAAGAAGGTGTCATTTCAAGAAATGTGCAGGTAACAAATTCAGAATGCAGAGAAGAAATGTGATTTGCCTGAAAGTGGCAAGAAATTAGTGAATTTGTGATTCTCAGTCTCCTCTCCCTTTTTATGATTGGAGTTACAAAATTCCATTTACATTTAAGTTCTAGGGAAAAACATGCAAACACACACAGTGTGTATGTATGCAGCCTAGAGAACATGGATCTGAAGTCTGAGTGAGAAGAAAACAATAACACTTCCAAAATTTTCATTGTTTTTCTTCAATATGCTTCCCAACTGTGTTTGCTGTCTTGCTTTGTTATAATTCTGTCTCTGTCTCTGTCTGCTGTAAGGAGTCAAAATGAAGATTTAGATTCCCAAATATCTGGCTGCTTTTGGGGTACTGTTGTTTGGGCATGTTGATGGTTCATTATGTGAGAATAAAAAGGACACAGTTCTCTACTCTGGACCATCCCTTCGCCATGCGGTCCACTCAGAGTCCTAAGACACTTAGTTCTTTTATTTTAAAATTGTAGGTGGATAGTTGAGTGTGTTCCACCTGCTTTTAATCTTGGAAAGAGACCCACAGTGAATTGACAACAAAGAAATTCTAGCTAAGAGCAAGGGGCAGATGTCTCCTATTTGAGTCTGTGATGACGACATTAGCTTTGACCTTGGATCTCTGTCATTATTAAAGGAGTACACACACTCACCACATCTTGTTTTAGGTATGTGATATTATTAATGGTGCTAACTTTAGGGAAAATGCCAGTTTTGACATCTTCTGATTTTTATTTTGTGTGAAAACTGATAACCAAAATGAGCTGTTTGGTTAGTTTTTGCATGTATTAATTTTTGCATGTGAAAAGAACTGGGTGCAGCTACATTTTAGGAACAAGGAAGTTAATAATGTTGTAATCATGTGCTTGTTTTAACAGAAATATTTATTTTTTCACTGTATTTTTAGCTCCCCTGTCATTTGAATAAAATGCTTCTTGATGTATTTGTGTTCTTGAATGGATTTCAATGGCGATATGGTCATCATGGGAAGAAGTGTTGGAAAACCCATTATCATGAGAGGGAATTTTTGGTTGATTAGATTGATACGTTAAGTGTATAACTGATAATATTTCCTCTTTGGTTTATTCATGTGTCTGTATATATGCAAGGTTATGTGTATTGTAGGGTAACTCATTTTGTAATGAGAGAAGTGGTCCCCACAAAGAAGTAGGTTCCTAGTCCTTCATGATGTCTTCACATTGACTATGTTATTGGCTTCTCAAGGACACTAGTTCGACTGATCCTGTAGACTTAAATGGCTTTGTCAGACAGGAAGAGAGTCAAAACTTCGTTTCTTGTCACACACCAGACCTTTGTTCAGGCTCCTTATGCTGTGAATATGAACCTCGGTGTTCTAAGAGAAGTTTGGTTATTTACTTAGAGTTCCAAGTTTGGAACAGACAGTATCTCTTCTTTGAATTAAGGACGTGTAGAGAATGTTGACTCATTCTTAACCTATTTGGTTTCACAGTCCAACAGGTCCAACTGCTAATCTTCTGAGTTTAGCAAATTTGTTAACTGGCAGAAATGCTGGGGATGTGAATTTTTCATATTTGTGGCAACTGGGAAATTTTATTGTATGTGTAACATACATACTAATATTGTCTCCGTGTCCTTTTGTGCGTGTGAACATGCACGCATGCGCGTGCGCGCGCGCGCACACACACACACACACACAATTCTGTGCCCAAAGGTTTCCTTGCCTTTGGGGCACCTCACTCTGACCCAGATTTGCATATCCTCTTGGGTGACAGCTACAGGTCTGTTCTTCTATTCGTGTGTGTGTGTGTGTGTGTGTGTGTGTATACAGTATGTATATATGCTGAAATAATAACCATTCACCCTGTTTGTTTTAAAATGTTTATTTTTGAAAGAGAGAGAGACAGAGTATGAGGGGGAAGGGGCAGAGAGAGAGGGAGACACAGAATCCGAAGCAGGCTCCACACTCCTAGCTGTCAGCGCAGAGCTGGACATGGAGTCTGATGCGGGACTTGGACTCGTGAACTTGGAGATCATGACCCGAGCCAACGTCAGTCGCTTAACCAACAGAGTCACCCAGGTGCCCCACTGTTCACCCTGTATATCACTAGAAAACAGAAAGTTAGAATCTATATGTTTTTGTTTTAGGTTTCACATATGATATGTTAGATATTATGTGATATTATTAGATTATTCCACATATGATATTATTTCCAAGTCAAAACCCACCCTTATCCATGAATTGTCTATCTCAGCATAAAGGAAACCTGTCTGCTATGGGACATACGGACAGCTGTTCCTGTTTGCCTCCCAGTGAGTCCTGGGCTCTCTGAGATGGAGATGAGCCTTAGCCAGGGTTGATAAGGACAAGAAAGCAGGCTTAGGAGCGAGCCAGTTAACCTCTCTCAATCCTTACACACCCTCTGCACCCACCCATCGTCAATAAAAATCAGGTCTTTCCAAACTCATTTTGAATTTTCAAATATTGGTGTGATTAATTTACATTGGGAGACAGGTTTGCATCATGTTCCTCTGGTGATGGGAGGCTGACTCATGTCAGGTCAAGAACAAAAAATAGGGAGTACTGATATCCACAGAGGTTTTTATAGAATATGTTCCCATGCAGATGGTAGGTGGAGCTTTAAGATAGCAGAAAGGGCACAATCGTGCCTCAGCATTTTTCTCTTCCTTCGTACCACAGACACCTATTTGTGAGTCAATATCTAGTAAATCTTCACTTACTGCAGTCAGATCTTAATTATTTTTTTAATTTTAATTTCTTTATTTTTTAAATATTTAAAAAATGTTTTTATTTTTCTGAGAGAGCGCACATGTGAGCAAGTGAGGGGCAGAGAGAGAGGAAGAGAGAGTGCAGAGCCCAAAGCGGGGTTCAAGCTCACAAACTGTGAGATCAGACCCAAGTTGAAGTCAGACTTAAATACCTGGGCCCCACCGGTGTCCCCAGATCTTAATTTTTAATGTACTTCAATACTCTCATTTTAGAACTTTACTTTTCTTGAGTACTTATGGTTATTTCCCTGTACCATAACCACATCTAGTCACCTTTGCCCTCTTTTCATATCCATCCAGATCAATATATAAAGGACAAGGAGGTCACAACATTCCCCAGTCAAGTCCAGCATCTGGACTGAGTTCTGGAGAGTTGGGAATTGTCTTCGTTATCTTTAGTCTTAGTTGTACTATTGGCTAAGAAATGGGAGGCATATTCAAGGATTTCCCAGAAGAAAAGGAGGAGAAGGGAGCTCTGTGCCCATTGTCTTCCTTATCTTTGGGGCACCTCACTGTAGCTCAGCTTTCCTTCTCTCGCTTCAGACCTCGTGAATATTCTCTTATTTATTATATTTTCAGATATATTTTTTTCCCATTTGGATTTTTGAAGAAGTCAGAGAACTTAGGTCAAATAATCCAGAGTAATTGACCTAAAAGTTACTGAAAGTACTGGAGCAAGGCTGTCCTTTAGTCCTAAGTACTCCAATATTAGGAACAAGTATATTATGCTTAGGAAGTATGTCAAACACGGTCTTCCTTTCTAAGGCCCCTCCCCCCTTTTTAAAAACTTTTTTTAAATGTTTTATTTATTTTTTGAGAGAGTACAATTTGGGGATGAGCAGAGAAAAGGGGACAGAAGATTCAAAGCAGGGACCTGAGCTAACAGCAGCGAGCCCGTTGGGGGGCTCGAACTCACGAACTGCAGGATCGCGACCCTGAGCAGAAGTATGACCCTCAATCAACTCAACCACCCAGGCGTCTCTCCCTTCTAAAGCTTGTTAACCTCCTGAGATTTAGTTCTATCAGTTATTACCTATATAAATGATTTCAATCTCCATTACCTCCTTGCCCTACCTTGTAAACATACTTAATTAGCTTAGGTGAAAAATAAACTCTTCCCTTGGGGCTGTATTTATATACAGACAGTATTCTCCTTTTCCATAAGGTGTAATGCCTAGAAGCTGAAACTCTGAAAACTCAGCATTTTCATACAGACTATATTCTCCTTTTCCATACAATATAATGTTTACAAGCTGAAACTATGAAAATCGAATCTTAGTTTGGATTCCAATCATTCTAATTATAAACCTTTGACGTTGGGCAAGTTACGAAAACAGACAAAAACCTCTGACTTCAGTTTCCCCCTTTGTAAAGTAGGGATTGTGCCTACCTCATAGTGCTGTAAAGACTAAATGAGTACATAGATCTAAAAAGCACATAGAACAGTCTGTAGCATTCAAGAAACTTATTTAAGGTACTTATTGTCATTCTTTTTCCTATAGTTTATTTCTGTCCTTAGCAATGATCACTTCCCCAGATACTATATTATTGGTTGATTTGACTTTTTTTCCCACTCCCTTTCTTCTGCTAAATCATAACTTAAAAGAGAACAGGGATTTTCATGTGTTCTCTTCATTGCTATCTATCCTCTGTGCCTAGCACATAGTAGGTACTCTAATATTTGTTTAGTGAACACATTATAATCTGACTTTGTCTCCTACCCATCTATTCAAATTGCTCTGGCAGAGGTCAGTAGTAATTGCAAACCTGTGAACCATCTTTCACACCTTCTTCTCTCTTATTCATAATATCTAATGAATGATGACATCAGGTTAATTGTTCTGCCAGGTATTTCTCAAATCTATCTGTGTCCTCCCAGATCCACTGCCACTATCTTCCCTAGTCCTAGCCATCATCTGTTTCCTGATTATTGTAATAGACCTGTAATTAATTTTCCTTTATCTTTTTTGCCTTTTTTCAACCCATTCCTTTTTTCATTCCATTCCATATACTAACCAAAAGCTTCAAAAATATATATGAACTAATATGCTCTTTCAAAGAATCCTTTACTAGCTTCTGATTGTCCTACCAAGTAAAATACAAAATTAGTTGATAGTCTATGTGAAACTGGAAATCTGACCCCTTAATTGCTTCAGAAGTTAAACAATGTTAGTACTGAATTCAACAGTTATGTTGTCGAAATCCGACCTCTGCTTCGGAGCCAAAATATAATGGGAAGACAGAGTTTGGGATAAAGAAGAACAAGAGCTTTTTTGCTCCACTGGGCAAAGGAGGTGACAGCAGGCTATGGCCTTCAAACATTGCAAACCCAGACAAAGGGACTTGGGGAGGGAGTTATAGTGAAATATAGGATCTAGCTGTTTTCAACATTTTTTAAAAGTTTATTTATTTTTTGACAGAGAGATAGAGAGGAGGACAGAGGATCTGAAGTGGGCTCCATGCTAACAGCAGCAAGCCCCATGTGGGGTTTGAACTCATGAACCGTGAGATCCTGCCCTGAGCTGAAGTTGGAAATGTAACCGACTGAGCCAACTGGGCACCCCTCTAGCTGTTTTTGAACAGGAATTGTATATGTGCTGCCTTAGTCATTTGTAGAGTGGTATGGGGTGTCTGAAACAATTGGCTAAGAAGGGCAGAAGGGGAGTGAAGGGCAGAGGGGAAGTTTGGGGAAGAGACGAAAGGGTTACTTTAAAATCTATGTTCACCGAAGCATTAGTATGGCCATTTTAATTTTTGTTCAATTTGATACTTTTAAGCAGTTTCATTTCTATTCCTAGGTATACATACAAGACATTGAAGATACACATCCACATATAAACACTAATGCAAATGTTCTTAGACACATTATTCACAGTGGCCTAAAAGTGGAAGCATCTGAAAATGTCCATCACTTGAGCGGGTAAACTCATGTGATATACATGCAAAGAAATATTTTCCTGTGTTATTATTGTATAAAAAGGAATGAAGTGTTCTCATGCTACAGTATGAAGGAACCCTGAGAACATGCTCTATGAAGGGCGCCACACACAAATGGCCTCTTAATATACTGTTTGTGTGTATGAGAAGTCTCAAATATGCAAATTCGTTGAGACAGAAAGTATATTCATGATTGCCTAAGGCTGGAAGGAGAAGGGGATTGAAGAACAACTATGAATGGTATAGGTTTCTTTTTGGGTTAAATTGTCCTGGAATTAGATAGTGAGGATGATTATACAACTTTGTGAATATGTGTAAAAGAAATGGTCAGTTGTATATTTTAGAAAAGTAGATGGTATAGTATTTTTATTTTATCTCAATGAAATAAAAACTTAGTACTTGCCTTCCCCAATCTTACCTCCTGACACACTCATTTGCTATCCTCTTGCTACAATGGTGTCCTCTTACCTCCTCAAGTATACCATGTTCTCTCTTACCTCAAGGGCTTGGCATATACTCTTCTGTGTTGTAAAACTCATTTCCCATTTTCCTTACCCAAGTCGCTTTTGTTCATTATTCAAGATGGAGGTGAGACACTACTGCTTCATTCTTTCAGGAAGCCATCCTGGATGCCCTTCTAATTATATATATAATATATATATAATAAAATATATAATATAATAATATATATCCAAGCAAATTTCCAAGAACCATTGATTCAGTTGTGATCCTGTGGCATTCAGCGTCACTTACTACTCGTATTGCATGACATCGCTTGTTTATCAAGTTAATATTTATTAGAAATATTTGCTCATCTTGCTGAATACTTGCAGAATAAGTTGCTCACAATCCAAGTTTTTACTGTACTTTCATTTCATTGATTCTGAAATCCTCCTTTTTTCATATTTTCAATCTTCTAGGTAATTGAGATATGTCTTAGAATCAATATAATGAGAAAGCATCTTTTTTATTTATACATACAATATGTACTGCAATTAGATGGGTTGTATGTATGCAGATATCTTCTCCTACGTATGAGTTTATTTTCTCTCTAGCTCTGCTCTGAGCCTATTCTCACTCCACACTAAGCCCCTCTTCTCAAGTCACCTGTGATATCTGCTGTAGCAAGGCATGGTTTTACCAAACAAGTCTTTTTTTTTTTAAATTTTTAATGTTTTTTATTTATTTCTGAGAGAGAGAGAGACAGTGTGAACAGAGGAGGGTCAGAGAGAGAGGGAGACACAGAATCTGAAATAGGCTTCAGGCTCTGAGCTGGCAGTCAGCACAGAGCCTAACGCAAGCCTTGAACCCACGAACTATGAGATCATGACCTGAGCCAAAGTCAGGCGCTTAACCGACTGAGCCACCCAAGCGCCCCGCAAGTCGTTTGTTTTTATGTTTGGCATGAAGCTTGCAATTTTTAGTAACTTATTTTTTTCCAATGTTTTTAAATTTTATTTCTTTATTTATTCTTGTACTGCATAGACTCGATAAAATAGAATAGTTACCAAGTGTGTTAAATGATGGAAAGGAAATAAATTTGGAGGAGAACAAGTTGTAAGTCTCAACATTTAGATTCATTGTTGGTAGCTACTATACATTAAACTCATTTTCTTTTACCTTTTCCTTTGTAATCCCTTCCCTCCCAGCCCCCAGTACTTGTTGTCACTTTTGTTTAAGGATACCTAGGTGCACCTAGTTGCCAAAGTCAGATACCTGTGTTGCATTCTTGATTTTTGTCAGTCCCAAATGTCTGAGTATAGAACTGGTTTCCCAGTTCTATTGAAATCAGTGTTCTATATATCTCCCACATGCCTCATGCTCTGCCATGCTTGCTTTCACTGCCTTTTAATATTAGGCATTCCTTGTTCATTGCCTTAAGTACTGCAGTAGCTTTCTATCTATTAATTCTTCCGCCCATTCTTTATAGTGCCAACAAAGTGATCTCCATATGTTTCCAATCTGCGGATCACCAACGACCCATACGCTTTGTATATATTTTTGTTCGTAGCTGTTATCACCTTTCATTATCTATTGTAAGTCCCCGGAGGGGTGAGATCCTGTCTCTTTGGGTTCTGGCTAACGTGCATAGTGCCAGACTCAGTGGCTACTTTAGAAGTGCTTGTTGAATAATTGACTATTATGACTTCCCCCCTTTTACCTTAGCTTTCTGAGCTTCAAGCCAGATATTTAAATATGGGAAGTTTAGGTGATTTTTTAAATTAAAACCGAATATTCCCAAGTGTGGCCTTTGTTGCCTTTATTCTATTTGTAGTCTGTGTACTTCTTCATAGTGTATCAATTTCTTGGCATTTCTTTCTTTCTTTCTTTCTTTTTTTATTGAGGCAGCTGGTCTAGGCCAGCGGTGGTAAATTAAAAACATCCAGTAAAGTGCCAGAAGTGCACATCACCTTATAGTATAATAATGTGCCCTTTAGTTT
The DNA here is from genome assembly GCF_003009895.1 of Hyaena hyaena. Lineage (NCBI taxonomy): Eukaryota > Metazoa > Chordata > Mammalia > Carnivora > Hyaenidae > Hyaena > Hyaena hyaena. Next base: position 65,293 of record NW_024082150.1, on the reverse strand, counting down.
GAACATGCAATTCCTCCGTTTCGTGGGAATCAGGAGTGAAGCGTTGTGGCCATAAGAGAAAGCCTAAATTGTCATCTTAATATGGGCATTCAATGATACAACTCTCATAAGTAGAAGGAATTTTTTATGCTTATTAAAATATACGTGTTATATTAGAATCACCTTTCAAAATGCAGCTAGTGTGTGAAACTTGAAGTGGTCAAACCAAAATGAATTTGAAAGGGAAGGTTGAGTGCTTCTGTGAGTTGCATACCAATAGTCTCTCTTTCTCCCCAGAGCTCACCATAAATGATTAAAAATCATCCTTCAGGGTCTCAGCTTGACGCTCCTACTTGTAATAGGAAGTTTTTGAGTGAAAGAACAGCTGCCCATCTGCTAGGAAAATGAAAGGAAATAAATCAGACTGATCTGTTTTATGCCGAGAATCTGTTATCTAATGTGGCTTTTTTAAAGTCTTTTTACCTCTGTATTAACTAAAGGAAGACACAATGTATTTCTTAGTCATAAAGGCATATTTTTTTCTGATCGGTCATTTATTTATGTATTTATTTGTGACACATATAGTTCATATACAACTTGACAAGTTTGGAGAAAGTAGATAACCCATGAAGCCATCACCACAATGTATGCCATACAGTCTCCATCACCTCCAAAAATGTCCTCCTGCCCGCTTAGTTATTGTTATGATTTTTTTTCTGGTATAACAACTCTTAATATAAGATCTACCCCCTTGGCAAAATTTTTAAGTATACAAGATTATTAACTATTGGCACGATGTCGTGGGTGGGGTTTGTTTGTTTATTTGTTTAGAGAGAGGATGCACATGCCCTACACAGGGCTCCATCTCTGGAGCCGTGAGCTCATGACCTGAGCTGAAATTGAGTCAGAAGCTTAACCACCTGAGCCACTCACGTCTGCCACGTTGCTGTTCATTGTTCTCTAGGACTTGTCATCTTGTGTATCTGAAACTTATCCCCTGGCTTATTTTAAAAATTACTTTCTATTTTGTTTTTATTATACAAGTAATACATGTTCATTTTAGATAGTCAGAAAGAGGAAAAATCATGGTAAGTTTATCAGACAGAACCACCGTTAACGTTTTGGTGTGTATACCTGGCGTGTGCATGTGTATCTCTAACAAAAATTGGAGGGATGCCCGGGTGGCCCAGTTGGTTGAGCATTTGACTCTTGATTTTGGCTCAGATCATGATCCCAGGGTCATGGTGTTGAGCCCTTCATTGGGCTCTGCACTTAGCATGGAGTCTGCTTAAGATTCTCTCTCACCCTCTGACCCACTTCCCTGCTCACATGCTCTCCCTCATTATCAAATAAAAAAATAAAAAAGTAAAAACATATTAGAAACTGGATATGATACTATTAAAAATTTTTTTGATGTGTATTTATTTTTGAGAGACAGAGACAAAACATGAACAGGGGAGGGGCAGAGAGAGAGAGGGAGACACAGAATCCATAGCAGGCACTGACACTGAGCAATCAGCACAGATCCTGACTTGGGGCTCAAATCCATGAACTGTGAGATCATGACCTGAGCCAAAGTTGGACACTTAACCAACTGAGCCACCCAGGTGCCCCATGGATACTATACTATTAATTTTTATTATAACCTGCTTTATCCACTCCATGTTTTATCATAAATATCTTTCCTTGTCAATAAATAGGTACAATATTACTTTTAATGGCTATATAATATTAATTATGTATAAATTGAAACTATATTGTGGGTCTTTTAGGTTATTTCCGAATAATTAGTATTATTTTAAAACATCTATGCACATTTATACTTGGAATTCGCATACAAGTTTATTCTAAAAAATAAAAGTTTAGATTATGTCACGATAAGAAACACTGGGAAATAGGTATAGCTTAAAGCTTTAATGGTTAATTTCTTGCTCACACTGTAACTACATTACAAGTTGACAGGAGAGTTTTGATTGTTAGGTAGAGACCCAAAATTACTGAGGTGCCATAATTTTCTGACACTGCCTTTTTAAGATGTGCTCTTATGAACACCTTGACAGGGAATGAGGATATAGAAAATTGCTTACTGGCTTTAAAATGCTTTTTCCTAGAAGTGAAACATAGATGCTCACATTTCACTGGGCAGAAATAGCCATGTGGCCACATTTAACCTCGTAGAGGTGGGGAAATTTAGAGTCCCAATTTTCCCAAAAGTAGGGGAGAACCAGATACTGTCTTGATAACAGCTAATTGCTGAATTAAATGCTGATAGTTATTTGAGCACACTCAATTTAGTAAATGTGTTACCTATTTTAAAATTTCTCTCTGGGGAGTACCTGGGTAGCTTAGTCAGTTGACTGTCCAACTTTGGCTCAGGTCATGATCTCACGGTTTGTGGCTTCGAGCCCTGCATCGGGCTCTGTGCTGACATCTCAGAGCCTAGAGCCTGCTTCGGATTCTGTGTCTCCCTCTCTCTCCCCCTCGCCCACTCACACGCTCTCTCCCTGTCTCAAAGATAAACAAACATTTAAAAAAAAATTTTAATACTAAAAATTAAAAAAAAAAAATTACTCTCCAGGAGAATGATACCATTTTATGTTTAAGCCATTAGTGTTGAAGGAAATTTCCCTATACTTTACCTCTTTAATCTTGTAATATAAGTTCAAAATATCTTTGACAGTTTCATTAGCAAAAATGGCATGTATATAGTTTAAAAAAAATTTTTTTTAATGTTTTTTTAATCTTGGAGAGAGAGGGAGAAAGTCAGAGTGTGAGCCAGGGAGGGGCAGAGAAAGGGAAAGACAGAATCCAAAATAGACTCCAGGCTCTGAGCTGTCAACACAGAGCCCAACGCAAGGCTCGAACTGACGGACTGCAAGATCATGACCTGAGTCTAAGTCAGAAGCTTAACTGACTGAGCCACCCAGACCCCCTATATTTTGTTTAATTGATATTTCTTTGATTGCTAAAAGGATGATCATTTTGATATATAGCCTGGTTCATCTTGATGTCTTGAAGGAAGGTGGTGAAGACATGACTGAGCATGATGCAGAAATGTTGTTATATCTGAAGTGAGTGCAATGGTGGAATGCATCTTAAAAGATGCATTAAAACTGCTATGGGTTTGGTGTTCTTTTTGTAGTGTTTTCTTGTCCTTCAAATTCACGAAGCAACTGAGTTCATGAATACAGTTAAATTTGGAATGAACATAGCTTTCTCAATGAAGACACAGTAGAATATTTGAAAATTATGTTTATGTGCTTAGTCAAAAAGTAGGAGATTCTATTTGTACCCAGATTTTAGGAATACATTAGTTCTGTAATAGTTTTGTGCAAAATCATCATTTCCTTTACAATATTTGCAGCTCATTGTTGTTAAAGTCATTATCTTCTTTTTGTGATTCCCTATGGGTATAACACAGTGCTGGGTATATGCAAGAACTTAGTAAACTTGTATTCAATGAAAGTAATTGAAAAGGAAAGGGAGCCTATTTTGTGTATTATCCATTCATCTTATGTCAGGCGCTGGTATTGGAAAGTGCTTCTTTGCTAAGTACTTAAACATTTTTTAATTTCTAAGTAATTTGTAATATTTTCAAAGGAAACCCTAAGCAAAGACAATAATATATCTGTCTATGGGTTTGTAGGTGATGAGCCATGTCAAAAGTATTGCTCCAACCATGGATGGAGGATAGACATTTTTACTTTCCACAATGGTTTTATAAAATATGCTTGGGACCATGGAGACCATGGAGATTAAATGCCTGCCACTAATGATTTAGCTTCTCTTGAGATGTTATGCTGAGATGCCCATAAGCCTTAGAGCCTAAGAGTCCATCCTAAGGAGTCAGTGTGGACTTTAGCACCTTGGTCTGGGGTTGCTAGAGCCCAAGATTAGAAGAGATTAAAAACTGTTTTCATGGCCTGAAGTATATGATACTTCGATTTCATGTTAATACTTTGCTGCACTTTATACAGCCAGTGTACACCAAGATCCAGAGGATTTATTATGAGTTACTTTTTCTTTGTGAATGTGTTCTGCAATTAACCAGTACTGATGAGAATTGGAGGTTGTTCATGAAGAGAAGGGATTAAGTTTATTATCTTCTGAAGCACTGATCTAGCATGAATCGTTTTGCGGTAACTTTGGGAATATGATACCAAACTGAATTTAAAAGAAGGAGAAATCATCAGAAGAATCACTGTGTGTTTGAGATAGTATAAATCAATACATGGGGTTCATTCCAAAAAGGTAGGACTTTTGGCTAATTTTAGGGGGGAACCATATTGGAATATACATTTTAGGTGAAATTTGGATGTCTTTTAATGAGAGCAAATTAAATACAGAAGTCAAGTAAATTCTGCCACCCCAAGATTTGCCTTTTTGGAAAATTGATTGTTTCAAATTGGTTATTTTTTTTTAAATTTTTTTTAATGTTTTATTTATTTCTAGCAGAGAGAGAGAGAGAGAGACAGCGTGAGCAGGGGAGAGTCAGAGAGAGAGGGAGTCACAGACTCTGAAACAGGCTACAGGCTCTGAGCTGGCAGTCAGCACAGAGCCCGACGCGGGGCTCGAACCCACCAACCGCGAGATCATGACCTAAGCGAAAGTCGGACGCTTAACCGACTAAGCCACCCAGGCGCCCCTCAAANAGCGTGAGCAGGGGAGGGTCAGAGAGAGAGGGAGTCACAGACTGAAACAGGCTCCAGGTTCTGAGCTGGCAGTCAGCACAGAGCCCGATGCGGGGCTCGAACCCACGAACCGCGAGATCATGACCTAAGCGAAAGTCGGACGCTTAACCGACTAAGCCACCCAGGCGCCCCTCAAATTGGTTATTTTTAAGAAACTGCTACATAGGAGAAGCTCTGAAAATGAAGTAGAATTTACCCTTTGTAAGAAACATTTATGTGTATAAGCTCTAAGGGTGTTTCCCTTGCTGTTCCAGGAAGAGAGAGATTAGAGACTCTTATTGGAGAATGTAACAATTTATATCTGCATAACAACCTTATTTTTTTAACTTTGCTTCTTTTGGTAACTTCCCATAAATAATGCCCTATTCCCAACATTTTCTTTGTCATTAGCTGAAGATATTATTTAAGGTGATGGCTTTGGCCATTTTGGGGAATTACTCAGCTTTCCTGTATCTCTCCCATGCATACTGGAAGTTGTATGGAAGGTTATTAAACTGTTGTTTGATTTTCTCCTGTTAATCTTTTTTATGTCTGTTAAGAGTCTTAAGTCAGCCAGGAGAATCTCAAAAGGTAGAGGTTAATCTTTTTCCACAACAATACCCACCTGCCTGAAGACAGTGAGCTGGGTTAAGTAACATTGTTTAAAAAATTTTTAAATGTGTATTTATTTTTGAATGAGAGAGACACACACAGACTACAACCAAGGGAGGGGCAGAGAGAGGGACACACAGAATTGGAAGCAGGCTCCAAGCTCTGAGCTGTCAGCACTGAGCCTGACATGGAGCTTGAACCCAAGAACAGTGAGATTGCGACTTGAGCCAATGTTGGACACTTAAGAGACTGAGCCACCCAAGTGCCCCTAAATGTTTTATTTATTTTTGAGAGACAGAGCGTGAGCCAGGGAGGGGCAGAAAGAGAGGGGGACAGGATCCAAAGCAGTCTCTGTGGTGACAGCAGCGGGGTTCGAATTTATGAACCATGAGATCACGACCTGAGCTGAAGTGGGATGCTCAACCGAATGAGCCACCCAGGCGCCTCAGGCTTTTCTTCATTCACGTATACATACATGCTGTGCAGCCTTGTCCTAATGTATGTAGTAGCTTGCCCAGGTCACTGAAAATGCAGCTGATCTATAAGACCATTTTGGGGATGCCAGCAAGTCTGTGGCAAGATTTACATATTCCATGTTGAAAACCTTATACTGTGAGAGTGGTCAGGTCCTTGTCTATTTGGCTCTTTGTTTCCATCTATCTTGTATGTAAGCAATAACATTTGATTTTTCTACTTGTGACACATCTCCTAAATTCATTTGCTATGAAATTGAACACAAAAAGCTGAACTACTGAGCATGTGTTTCTGCTACGATTTTTCTGTCATTAAATATTTCGGAGGAAAGGGCATTTTGGCAGAGTTGTCGGAAAGCAGCATGAATTCAAAAACATATACTGATGCCTCATCATTTCTAAGAAAGCACTTCATTTGCAAGGTGGCAGTATTTTCAGAATTAATAGTCCCTGAGGTATTCGTGATATTCTTCAGTATAAAGGCATGCTTCCTTGGACTTGCTTTTAAAATAGCTTTTCAAGCCTCCCTTGTCTGGTCCCCTTTCAGTATCTGCCCTTGGTATCCGAGGAGCTGTTCCATTGTCTTTGCTGTATTGTAATTTCTGTGAAATGACACAGCTTGTGGATGCGACAGTTTGAAAAATGATTTTCTTTATAATGATAAACTCAGTTATCAAGTTGTGAAAGAAACCATTCTCAGCTAAACAGTAATCTAGGACATTGGTTTATTGAATACTAAAATAATATAATGATTAGCTCCCAAAAGAATGCTGCTCTAGGTAAAATGTATACATTGCATTTCTAAATGTACCGGAGGTTTGATGAAAAAGGGCTAGTGCATTAAATCCATCTCCACTAAGGATTGTGACCTAGGAGGAAATGGAAATTCTAGTTCTTATATTTATCTCAGCCACCTACGTGTAGATTAGTCCTACTGCAAGTGAAGATTACAGATGTGTTTCTTTCATGTCCAGGGTTTCTCTGGACCACCTTCATCCAACCTCATTTAGATTGTGTGTACAAGGAATGAGTTTGATTCTTAACTTTAGTCTAAGCCAGGGAATAATAGAAGCTTACATATGTTTCAGAAGAGTTGTTTATAATCTAATATAGATTTATCAGTTTCTTCACTATAAACCATGTTGGCATCATCTGACCTATTCTGAAGTTCTGTGCTCTTGTCTACACTTTAGGCCTCCCATCCACACATTACATGGATTTTACACAGAATTATTTTCTGAAGGAAAGGTAGATTTCTGAAATAGTAACTGACGGAGGTAGTGTAACCTTCTTGATTAAAAAGAACTATCTACAGATGATGATATGTCTCTATGTGCACAAATTTCCAAAGATAAGTATATACTTATATACAAGTATATATAAAAACAACTAAGACCGAGGTGCCTCGGTGGCTCAGTAAAAGCATCCAACTCTTGATTTTGGCTCAGGTCATGATCTTGTGGTTTATGAGACCAAGCCCCGAGTTGGACTCTGTGCTGACAGCGTAGAGCCTGCTTGGGATTCTCTCTTTCCCTTTCTCTCTGTCTCTCCCCTGCTTGTGCTGTCACTCTCTGTCAAAGTAAATAAATAAAACTTAAAAAGCAAACAAACAAAAAAAACAAAGACCGAAACAAATGTCAGAATTTTTGACGTAAGTTACAACATTTTAGTTCTTAAACAGGGTCCTTAATGCATAAGAAAAGCAAATCACAGTCTACTCATTGTTTTTTGTGGAGCGTGAATGAACCACCTCTCCAAAATCATTTTCTCTACTGACTATTAATAGTTTTCAAAATTCTCACAATGTCAATATTGTGTGTCCTTAGTGCCTAAACATTTTCTGAATGGGTGAGGCATTCACTCATCAATAACATCCATTTTCACATTAGTAAGCAAGTGTTAAGCAACATAATTTTTGTCAGACAGGGAGTAATTCCTAGAGTAAATATCGTCCAGGAGAAGTTTATTTTGGGATAAAAGAAAAGTATGGGGAATGGATTGTTCTTTTAGGGGAGATAGGCTCAAGAGAGCCATCTTTGTTGGGATGTCAAGAGAGATGGGGTGAGGGGTGCTAGTGTGTTCCAGGCTTTGAGATTAAAGTTACACACTGAGTGACTCTTTTGAAGACACTTCCTTAGAATGTGAGAAATTTAGAACTGCATTACCAAGCACCCAGGGCTATGGTTTTCAAATTGCATTCCCTGGAAACTCTTATGCTGACAGATGTCTCAGGCCTGATGTAGTGGCTATGTAAAGGAATAACAGAGCTCTAGAATACTTGTCCCTTATTCAGATAATGGAGATATACTTCAATCTATTTTCTCTATTATGTTTTTGAATAACATAATATTATTATAAATAGGTATTCCATTGATTTAAAAAATGCTTACAAACCATGGATCAATTGCAATTCCTTTATTTTATAGATGTATTGTTTGAGGTAGAGACAAATTGCCCTACTTCAGAATCCTTGGGAAAGACCATCTGACTTAATTGAAATTTTAAAATAATGATTAACTTTTAAATATAGCAATTGTTAAGGATTGATATAAATTGGTGGTAATAAGCAGAATGAGGTAATTTAATGAAAAAATTAAAATTCATACCAACTCTACATCTTGTGATAAACTACCATAAACAAAAGATCCTATTAGTATGCATAAATTAATTATAGGACCCAGCTGAATGTATATAGCCAGTATTTTTACATTATTGAGGTTTGATTTATGAAAGCTACTGATTTTTGACGTGAATTACCCTTTTAAATGAGATCTTGAAAACTTAACAAAGGAAAGCATGATTTGCACTTAGGATTTTTAACATGATAACTGAATTAACCAAAATTTTTCTAATGTTGATCACATTCATATTTTTCTGTGCCTCATGAATACCCAACATATCGATGTTCCTGTGATTTTTGTATTGGTTCTTCCCCTCTTAGGCTACAATTACCCTTCTTTTTGCTTCTCTGATCTTACCTATTCTTGAAGATTCCAGTGATTTCCTCTCCTCCAGGAAGTTTTCTCTGACTACTCTTTACTTCACTAGTCTTGCCTTCTCCTTAGCACTGAAAACATTTCCTTTCTGTGCCTGTCATTTGAAAAGTAGTATACCCAGATTTGTCTTCTTATTTTTTGACTTGGTATGTGTTTGTCCTTATCACCCCTCTGTGCTCCAACAGTGTCATATAGTTGTTGAAGTAAAGGTCATCTTAAGTCTCTTTTGACTCCATCTCCCCAATTAGATAACTTGTTTTATAGTAAATGATCACTTAATATATTTTGGTTGACTGTCAACATCAGTTACTAAAACATTCTTCGAGAACTCAGTAATCTTTAGACATATAGTCCTCTTAAAAAATGGCTAAGGAAGTTTATATTCTGAGTTCTCAAAATATTATTAATTTATGTTTTTAAATTTCTTTTGTGTGTGTGTGTGTACCTCTATTTTTAATTTTTTATTTTTTTGAGAGACAGTGTGCAAAAGTTGGGGAGGGAGTTAAATTTCTAAAAATTTTACAGTTTGGTAGATAATGAGATTAAGTAGGGATTGGTGCAAGAACACAGAATTACTTTTCTAATGCTGGGCTCTTGTCCAAAATACCTCTCATCTTTTCATGATTTCAGTATGTTTCTGTTTTCTGAGTCATAAAATGGCAAGTTTTATAGTTAAGTAGAAGGAAAATATCATCCGAAAGGAATCACTTTCTATATTTATGGCCATCTCTGGACATAATCTGAAACTAATTTGAACTCTAGATTATTGAAATAATCCAATAAGACCCTTTTTTTCTAAGTAGAAACCAATATTTTTACCGGATTTTCATTTTAAGTCAGTAGAAACTACTTGGGACTTTCAGTCCTGGGAATGATGTGAATATGTCTATAGGATTTACAACTGAGAGTTGGAAATTGATCAAAATTCCCTAGTGTTTTCAAATTGAATATCTGTATCCTCATAATCTATTGTGGACTGTCTTAACACATTCAAAAAGGAACTCTGTATTAAGATGTGGTGTACTGGATAGTGAGAAAGGATCCTTCCTTTGTGCTTATATAGACATGTAGTGAATTATGACTAGATTGATTAAATTGGAATTTCCAGTAGGGAAGCAGTTTTATATCTTTTCTTGAACCTCAGTTTTCTTTGTTACAATTTTAGAAATGTCTATGACTTGAAATCATTAAGTAACAGTTTGGAGTGAAGAGAATTCATCCATGCTTAATCAACCCACTTTGAGGCTACTGTCTTGGCAAGGGTCAAGATGAGCACTGTGTTCTTTGAGTTGGTCAGTCCTTCCTTTAATCTACATTGGTTAAAATTAAAAAGGATAAAATTAAAAAGGAACCTTTAATGCTTGAGGCAAGACCATTCCTTTCCTGTCTTCTATAGAAGGTCTATTTTTGGTGGAGTCGTTAGGGAACCTAGATGCCTTCTGACTGCTTAGAGTAAATCTGTTCTTCTGGGGAACCTGATACCTTCCTGAACAGGATTCAGATGTGTGGCCTTAAACACTGCTTATTTCTGGTAAGAAGCCTGCTTTTCTTCTACTTCAAGGCTTACACTCCTCTCTCATCTGGTCTCTGTGCCACCACTCCTCCACTATCTACACTGAGAACATAGAGACTGATTGTTTAGTATTTTAGTCATCCCATGATGGGCAAGTTATCCCTTGTCCCCACATCTCTAATGTGCATATCCTTCCACATACTCCTTTTTGATCCTATATTCTTTCTCCCCACCTCCCCAACTGATGTTGTATGGTTTCGTGGTTAGTCATCAGCAAAATCTGCTTTCTTTTCAATTCCTTCTCAGAAAGCCCTATTCTTTTTTTGCTTTTATTGAAAGCTGGATCTCTTTTGAGAATACTGCTTTTGATCCATTCCTCTTATGTCATGGCTGTTTACTTTCTTACATCCTTCATATGAATGAATAGCCCTAGAAGTGGGGTAGCTGTTGGAATTTCTCCTAAGTGCTCATTTACATTCCTTCTCTTCCCTGTCTCAAAACTGCCCAGCAGGGAATCTTAAATCATTAGACCTTATCTTCTTGATACTTTTATTAATTAACCTATTGATCATTTTTCCCCATTCCTTCAAGGTTTTTAGCTCCTGGCTCACTATCATGCCCTCCAATGCTTCTCCTGTCATCTTTTCTGATGATTTCATTATTAGTAAAGATGATCTTTCAAATACCATTGACTTTTATATCTTTGACCTCCATTTCTCTAAACATCTGTCCCTCCACCTACCTCACACACTTCTATGGTTATAATCTACACCTTGTGAGTAATAGTTATAGCAACCCATTAATAATCCCGGATTTAACTATCCCATTTTCTGAGTGCCAGCTTCTCTCTAGCTCATGTTCTCCAGAACCTTAACTGCAGCAATATTTTGACCCCACCAGGGCTTATAATTCATTGATACTACCACCATTTTACTGTCCATTTCCTCATCCCCCCCTCTTTTCTTACCCAACTTAAATGTCATGGATAATCATAATTTATTCCTGGAACATACTCTGAGTCTTGTCGTCACTACTTTGTCATTTTGTTGTACTTACTTGGCAATATCACAGCCCTAAATAAATCCAACTCTTGCCTAACTCCATATTGATACCTACCCAGCTGAAAATAGATGGAGAAAAACACATAACCATTTCAACTGGTCTCATTTTAAATTCATGATTATTCATCTCAAATGACCTGAAAGTCTTAATTTCCCTAATCTATCATTCAACTGATGATCTTGTTTTCTAAAATAGAAATAATTAACTGTGAACTGCTAACAATGGATCTATCCACTTACGCAAACCTAACTCAACTTCTTTCTTGTTACTATTGAGAAACTGTTCTTGCTTCTATCTGGACTGTGCACTAAATGCTAACTTTCTTACTCTGGAATATTGCTCTAAATATAGTTCCCTCTTTCTCTTGCATCATTTTGCTCCACTCAATTGGATATTTCTCTTCAGCAGAAAGATAGTATTATTTTTTCCAGTCTTAACAACATTCTCAGGGAAATAACAAAAGAAAAGGAAGAATGCCAGCTAATAAATGTAGAAGGAATGATAGAATTTAAAAGCATTATTTTGTAATCCTTATTGTAATAATTTAATGAGATAAAGGTCACCACTGACTAATAAAAACAATTGGTGAAAGGATATTTGGAAAGAAGTTTATGGTGTCAACATTTTACCCCAAAGATAACTTACAGTTTACACCACAATAAACTTAAAATTTTAGAGAAAAATGTACCTTTTTATTTATTTTTTGTTTTTTACCATTTATTTATATTTGAGAGACATAGTGAGACAGAGCACGAGTGGAGGAGGGGCAGAGAGAGGAGACAGAATCTGAAGCAGGCTCCAGGCTCTGAGCAAACTTTCAGCACTGTGAGATCATGACCCCTGAGCCAAAGTTAGATGCTTAACCGACTGAGCCATCCAGGAGCCCCAAAATGTACCTTTTTAAAGGAGAGATTTGGTGATCACTACCTGACAAAAACGATCTAGCTTCCTGTCACTAATAGAGGAATAACTAGGGATTTTGTGACTTAATGCTTTGATGTAGCCAAAGTGAATTACAAAAAGTCACCTCTGAACTATTCTTCCTGCAAAATGTTCTATCTTTATCTAATCAAGCCTCTAGGTCTTAATGCTGCAGAAGTGAAGGCACAAACGAAATAATAGTAGAAGGAAGCAATTAGGCAAATCTAGAATGTGGGTTATTCTACAGTAAAGTTGGTCTATAATCTTCAAAAAAATTAGTGTTACAAAAAAATGGTGGAAGAAATACATTAAAAAGGACAAGACACATAAAAGTCAAATGTAGTATTTGAAAGTTTATCATTTTGAAGCTATACAAATTAAAGATATAAAATCTATTTGGGGGCAGTTGGATAGCTTAATTGCTTCCTTCATTACTTAATGAACCCTGAGGGAATTTCCTCATCTTGATTTTTATTGACCTTCTTTGAAATGTGAAATTAATAGTATGTAGTTTTGTGTCATAGTTACTAATATGGTTGTCTGTGCCCCCTGATCCTTGGGGGATAAATTTGAAGATCCCCAGTGGATGCCTGAAACCACTGATAGTACCAAACTCTATGTATACTGTTTTATCCTATATAACTATGATAAAGTTTAATTTATAAAGTAGATATAGAAAGAGATGACAATTGGTAAGAATACAATTATAACTACTATAATAAAAATTATGTGTGTTCCCTTTCAAAATGTTATTGTTCTTCATTCACCCTTCTTGTGGTGATTTGAGATGATCAAATGTCTACTTGATGAAATGAACTGAGGTGAATGACATAGGCATTGCGATGTATTACTACGTTACTGTTGACCTTGGGAGCATAACTCAGAATCATCTGCTTCTGGAATGTTGCTTATTGTTTTTATTCCTTAGTTTGCCCATCTTTAGACTATGGGGAATAAAATGAGATTAGGAATGGAAAATAATTTACAAAATAGGGCATTATAATATTATCATGTATGTATTTGTAGTGTCCTGCAATATGGCAAAGAACAGGTTTTTTAAGAAATGCAAGGTTTAATATCTTTCTTTTCTTAACTTTTCCTCACCTCACCCTGCCCCCTTCCTATTCATGAAAGGTTAGGTAAGAAATCCTTTCCTCCCCTTATGGGTTTAAGTCAGCCAGTTGAAGATTGTACATAACCTACAAGGAGAGTGCTGCATGCTTTGTGAACCTAACAACATTCCTGTTCCCTTTGAGATTTCCTTAAAAGTAGCTTCCTTTGGCCTCTCAATTTTTAATAGGTCCCAAGCTTCTCATTTTCCTTGTATGCAGTTAATTGGGTCATAAGTTGTCTACACTTATTGACAGTTAGTGATCTGTTCCTTGCAATACTGGGTTGCTTGGCATTTGCAAGTGATTGCATTAATTGAGCCAACTCATTATCTATGGATGGGGAAAGATTTCTTCTTTGTGCTTGCTTTTTTGTTCATAATTTTACTCTGATGGAATAATTTTCAATATGTACCAGCTCTACCCTGTTAGCTTTCGATAGTTGAATGCGCTGTCCCTAAAGACAATCTGAAACTGTAGTGGAGCTCTTAGAATTTTACCTGTTTAATTCAATTTTTTCTCAGAAAATGCTCAGTTTTTAAAATTTATTTAAAATTTATTTACTTTATGTATATTTGACACACAACAATACATTAATATCATATATACAATGTAGTGATTCAACAAGTCTATTATACTGTGCCTCCTACAAATGTAGCCCCCATCTGTTACCCTAGAATTCTGTTATACTACCATATATTAGGGCATGGGGACTGTATTCCCTTTTATCCCCATGATTTATTAATTCCATAACTGGAAGATTGCACCTGCTATTCCCCTTCATCCATTTTCCCCACCATCTTATATCCCCATGTGCACATGTGCAGCCATCAGTTTTGTATTTATGGGTTCAATTCAGGTTTTTGTTTTGGTTTTTCATTCTCCATATATGCTTAATCATATGATATTTGTCTTTCTGACTTATTTCACTTGGCATTATACACTCTAGGTCCATACATGTTGTCATAAATGGCAAGATCAAAGTCTTTTGTATGTGTAATTAACATTCCCCTGTGTGTGAGTACCACAGATTCTTTATCCAGTAACCTATGGATAGACAGTTTGTTTCCATATCTTGGCTTCTATAAGTAATGCTGCAATAAACATAGGGGTGCATATATCTTTTCAAATTAGTGTTCATGTTTTCCTTGGAGAAAAACCTGATAGTGGAATTATTCCATCATCTGGTATTTCTGTTCTTAATTTTTTGAGGTACCGCCATACTGTTTTCCACAGTGGCTGCACCAATTTACATTCCCACCTAAGTGGAGGAGGGTTCCTTTGAGGAGAAGGCTCAGTTAGTTTGGCTTTGTTGCTCAGCTGGACACTGCAACTCATGTTTGCACTAGTTATATTTGGAAATGTGGATCACTTGTTGCCAGGTCTACTCAGTAGAAAGGTAAGTTTTTCTTCATCTGAACTCTCACCCTTCCCTGTGCAATTACTCACAGAGTATGTTTTAGTATTGGTAGACCCGAGTGTCATTATTGTCTATAAAAGTACAGCGCATTCTCACAAAATGCTGAGTATTAGATGAGCAATTCTTAATAAGTTGGAATGAATGGACTATGTTTGTTTCATAATGTCATACCTTTGTCCTTATATCTTTGATCTCGTTTTGTAATGAATGTTCTCTTTTAGGTTGATTTAACTGAGTTCTAGTTTTCTACAGTGTTTACTTTTTCTTTGTGAATGTACTTTTATATGGTATGAATCTACGTTTGCCTGCTTCTAGAATTCCTGAATTTACAATAAACATTATTCCTTTTGGACTCACTTCCAGGATCATTTTCCTTTTACCTGGATTGTCTTCTCTAAAGTTTTCTTTAGTAAATATGTGTTGATCATGGACCCTGTCAAGTTTGTCTGAAAGTCCATTAAATGACTGTATGAAGATGGTTTTCTGGATATACAGGTCTATGCCACCACTTCCTTCACCTCAGCACTGTTTTTTAGCTTTTACTATGATTGTTATATTGTCTACTGTCCCTCTCATTCTAAAGTTTCTTGTATGTATGTTCTGTTTTTTTCTCCTGCTGATGTTAAAGTATTTTTAATTGTGTTAGTTCTTCTGAAGTTTTACTTTGATAAATTATAGTGTACATTTACATTTATATAAGAATTCATTGATGTAACAATTCTTGAATATTCAAAACTATTGTCTCTGAACATTGCTTCTCCCTGATTCTCTTTATTCTTAATACAATAGATATTGATATGTTTTGCTTATCTTTGATAGTTTTAAAGCTTTCATTATTTTTTACATTTTGTTTCTACTATATTCCGTCAAGTTTATTTTTTGGTTTACTGGTCTTATCTTCAGCTATACCTTTTCTGTTTTTATACTGATGATGGATCCTAAAAAGTTTTAATTACTGTTATTTGCAGATATTCTATTTGGTTCTTTCTAGTTACTTCAAATCTCTTGTTTTTCCTAATACTTTTTATTTAAGTTTATCTATTTTGAGAGAAAGAGAGAGCCTCCCAAGCAGGCTCCACACTGTCAGCTCAGAGTCCCATTTGGGGATCCATCTTATGAACTGTGAGATCATCTTAGCCGAAACCAAGAGTTGGATGCTTAACTGTCTGAGCCACCCGGGTGCCCCTTTCCTTATACTTTTGATACCCATTTAAAAAGTTAAATCTACTTATTATGTATTAGGTATCTGATAAGCCCATTTGTGAACTCTGTGATTTTGCATTGTTTGTGCATGTACCTGCATACTGGCTTTTGATCCTAGTGTATTGCTTTATTGTCTTTTTGTAATTTTTGGTTGTGAGTCTATGTTAAATTAAATTAACCTGTGTTTGTCGGAATTTGCAGACACCTTTGTGTAAATGGCTTTCCTTTAGAGAGGAGTTCCTTTTGCTTTTATCAAATACTTACGCTTTTTCTTAACCCAGTACAATTTTTAGGAAGTTTTCAATATGGGGATTTTCAGGCAAGAAGTAGTAGAAATTTGGAGTGTATCTCCATGTGAGATCTTTGTTGTTGGATTCTCAGGGGAGATACTTTTTACCTCTGTCCTGTCTCAAGACTGAGATAGGAAGTGGGCTTTTGTGGGTTTGGCTTTTTCTGTAGTTCAGCTCTTTTGCAGATGAAATTCTTTGCAGGGTTTGCTTTGTTCTGGAATCTCTTACCAGAGTGCCTTTGAGCACTTAATTGTCTTCCCTGATCTTTGCCCTGAGTAGCCCTCATAACTGGGCCTTCACAGCGGCTGGGACTTCAGTGTTCTCTAATTTACCTCTTTAGTAAGCCCTGTCAGGATTCCTTTACATTCTTTCAGTTCATGGATGCATATATATTTGTAACTAGCACTTTTAGTTGCTTTTTTTTTTTTTTGGAAAGTAGGTTTTTAAGGATATGTAATAGTAATTTTATATATTACCATACAAGGCAACATTGTCAGATTATAAGTATTTACTCCATGATGAATATGAAAGGAGACTAAATATCTTCTTTCCTCATGGAGTTTTCTAATCTAAGTGGGAAGGAATTAGAAATAATTAGAGACGTCTAAAGAAGCCACATAATAGAATATTGAATTTGGGCTTAACCGCTAACAGGAGTTTCATTGTAGGTTGAAAAAGCCAAATGACTTCTTGGAAGAAATAGTTTTTAAAGACTGTAAATAGTCAGAAAAGAGGTTGCTTCCATCTTATAGGGTATTTGGTATCTTAAGTGTATTGTCGCTCTCTGGCTTTCATGTGCTACCTTACTATAAACACATAAAGACAAAAGTGTCATGTATGCTTTACAGAACATCTGGAAACAGTATCTTTGTGTTTTTCCTAGAGGGCAGAGAGAGCATAGAGTTATATTAACTTTAGTTTGTATTAATTTTTGTATACTTCACTACTACAGCTAAAAGACTTATATGATATTATTTTAGAAATGACCAATATTTTTATTTTATTTTTAATTTTTAAATTAAAAAAAATCTTTATTCTTGAGTGAGAGAGAGAGTACAAGTGAGGTAGGAACAGAGAGAGAGACATACACAGTATCTGAAGCAGGCTCCAGTCTCTGAGCCCTCAGCACAGAACCCGATGCAGGGCTTGAACTCATGAACTGGCAGTTCATGACCTGAGCTGAAGTCTGATGCTTAACCAACTGAGCCACCCAGGTGCCCTCTAATTATCTTTTTTTAAATATGTTTTAAGTGATTAGATTATACATGTGTGTTTATGTGTGCACCTGATTAAATCCAAAGCCAGATATGAAAAATAATTTAGAAAATCCATGTTGTTTGATGTGTCTACCTCTATTAGTAGAGGGGAGTGGATACAGTATCAAAAAAGACAAATTATTTATCCTTAATAAGGAGAAAGAAGTCTCTATAGATATTTTAAAATCTAGCCAGTCTTGGTTTACCAGATACTTCAGGAAAACTTCTTAATATATTTTACTTGAATTTCCTGCAATGACTAAACTGTCTTTAAGGACATAGAGGTAACATTAATTTAAAAATATCAGTTCAAAGATCTTTCGTAGTTTGAAATTACAAAATTAGAAAAACCAGACAGACAAAGGAAGAAAAGTAACATTAGCCTGTTATGTATTACATACATGGATAATCATTGAGGGCATTTTGGTTTACATCCTTACGGTTGTTTTAAAATTTTTTATATAACTACACATAGTTATATTACACATTTTTAATGTTAGAAGTCACTTCCCATATTGCCCATGTATTTGAATATTTTTTCTGTATCTTATTATCATCCTCATTATTTACTCTTAAGAAGTTTTAGCTTTGTAAACTCAGATGTGTTCATCATTTCCACTATGATTTGTAGCTTTTAAGTCATAGAAGAATGAGGAATAGGAATTAAATTAATATACATTATTATATTAATATATATTATATATTGCACATTTTAAGGAACATTTAACAATTAAATCATACTTTAATTGTTTACTTATTTTACAATTTATATTGTCAGCATCTTTCTATAATATTCAACATTATTCACAAATATAAGCTTAAATGGTATATCAAATATTTTTCAGTAATGTAGCTTTTTAAAAGTATTTATTTATTTATTTATTTATTTAGAGAGCAAGCACACATGCACACGTGAGCAGAGTAGGGACAGAGAGAGATGGAGAGAGAATCCCAGCCAGGCTCCACACTGTCAGCTCAGAGCTTAATGTGGGTCTCCATCCCTCCAACTGTGAGATCATGACCTGAGCTAAAATCAAGAGTCAGTCACTTAACCTATTCAGCCATCCAATAAAAAAATAGCTTTTTTAATTTTTTAATGTTTATTCATTTTTGAGAGACAGAACACAGCTCGTGAGGGGCAGAGACAGAGAGGGAGATACAGAATCTGAAGCAGGCTCCGGGCTCTGAGCTATCAGCACAGAGCCTGACATTGGGCTCGAACTTAGGAGAGGTGAGATCATGACCGGAGCTGAAGTTGGAAGCTTAAGCAACTGAGCCAGCCAGGCACCCCTCCCCCTATTGCTTTTTTTTTAACCAGTCCTCAGTTTCTGATATTTAGGTCATTTCTCTCTCTCTCTCCTCTCTCTGTCTCTCTCTCTCTCAACCATTATAAACAATACTGTAAGAAATCTCCATATAGCATGATCTTTGAACAAATCAAATTTAATTTCTTTAGTAAAACCTCTGTAACATAATAGAGGTGCTATATCGGACAGTATTCACTTAATCTTTTGATACCTGTTGCCAAGTTGCCTTTAAGAAATATTGCATTGTTTATATACTTCACACTAGTCTCTATGATTGTCTGTATTCTCCTATATTCAAGGACACTAGGAATTTTAATATCTAAAAAAATTGCTTCAGTCATATGCTAAATGAAAAATTATAAGTCATTCTTAAAATTTTTCATTTGTATAATGTCTTTTGTGATGAGTTTTTTGCAAATCTTTCTTGGCATTTTATATTCGTGTTTTTAAAATCCCTACTTCAGTTCTGGTGAAGAGCTTATTTTATTTTCCTTTAGTTCCTTTACTTAGGTCTCAAATGGGGATTCTAATATGAAGCAAAGAGACTAAAAAAGATTAGTAGAAGCTATGGAGCTGAATAATCCATAAAGGAGGTACCTAAATTTATGTGTTTGTTCACTGCATATTTATTTAGTAATTTCTGTTGACAGGCACTTTTCTGGGTATTGAGGATGACATATTTCCTGCCACCCCCATGTCAAAGTTAATGAAATAATATAAGATCTCTTAAAGGTAAGTGCTAAGAAGGGAAATAAGACAAGTTAGAAGATAAAGAGTGATGAAATCTCTCTCCATTTTAGTTAGGATAGTCCAAGAAGGTCCTTATGAGGAAGTAATGTTTGAGCACAGACTTGAATAGATTAAAGGAATAAGGTATTTGACTATCTGGGGAAAGAGAATGCCATATAGAGAATGCCAGTGCAAAAGTCCACTGTGTTTTAAAGATTATTAAAATCTGTTTCTTTTAATTGTTCACAAAGGTGTGGTACTTTTCCTTCTCAAATTCATCTATGATAATTCAAATTTTAACAAAATACAGAGGGAAATGAGTGTTTGAAGTTAAATTTTGTGTAATGGTGATAGTTTCACTTACTTATTTTTGAGTACCTCATAATTACCAGGAAATGGTTCCTGTAAAAGTGCTGAGTAATCAAGAGCAGTTTATTGCTTTATAAACTCCCAAGTGATGGAAATTATTTTTGTTAATAAAAAAAAGGAAAAATGGAGGATGTATAATGGGCTATAAAAAGAGGCTAATAAGAGCTAGTGCACAATTACAAGTTATTCTTGAGAATTGATGGTAATAGTTTCATTTCTAAGAAAATGGGTGACAAGTGGAGCTTATGGCAGAGCAATAATAGAAGCACATTGATTTCAGGGAAAGTTTTACAGAAAGTCACATCACTTGAGTGAGTCAGACATTGTGCTATAGTGTTAATTTGACGTTGGATGGCACATGGCAGTGAACTTCCGTATATAGTTTAGTCTTGGGTTAGAATTTGGGGTGTTAACTGGTAGCCCTTTTTGCATTTGATTCCATTTACAAGGAGGTCCATGCTCAATATTTGTACTACTCTGTTATTCTGTATTTTCTAGTCTTTGTGTTGTTGACTTGTTCTGTTTGTTAACAGTGTTGCATTGAAATGTTTTAGCTTTCTGGAAATTTTCACTTCATGAATTCTAAAACTTTTTTAAATGTCAGGGTCAACTTAACAAATGAAAGTATGAAAATCACATGATAAACTCAGAGATATTTCTTGGAGTTCACTAATAATCAACACATATTGGTAAGTATATTAAGGAGTCACTATTGCAAAATAAGGGAAACTTCTTTTGGTTCAAATCCAGTTACTATTATTTGATAGCTTTGTACCTTAAGTAGGTATAGTCAATTAGGATTCATTTAGTTAGTTGGCAAAGGAAACCAACTTCAAAAATAGTTTAGGTAATAAAGGAATTAATTATTTTATTTGTGTGAGAAAGTCCATGATGGTTCTGACTTCAGGCATAGTTTGATATACAAGTTCAAATGAAAAAGACTAAATTTTGCTCTCGTTTTACTTCCATTCTTCCATTTCCCCACCCCCAGTGACTATTCCACTTTTGGATGACTTCATTCTCCAGATGATATTCTCCTTATGGTTGCTGGTTCTAACCCTCTATGCTTATAACCTCACAGTTAACAGATTCATTGAAAAAGAGTTGTGATTGACAAAATATTCATAACATTTCCTAGAATTGACTCTCATTAGGCCAGTTGGTCCCGCCACCCTGAACCCGTCTTTGAGACTAGATGGATGGAATAGGCCAATTAGCCAAGATTGGATTATCTGGTTGTGCCTGGAACTCAGGGTGGAGTGGTATCAGTGTACCAGAAATGTATGGTCAGAGAGTGAAGAATAGTAATCCTCCCTAGAACCATAGAAATGCTGTTGTCGAAAGACAAGTCCAGATCAGGTAGAAACAGCAGATGTCAACTCTAATAGATTTCTAAGCACAAAATTTGTAGCAGGTTCTCAAATGTTCTGCAAATCAGTGTATCTTTCGGGGGCTCAGTTTTTTAGGAAATCTCTCAGAAATTATCTGTTGTAATATATTACCATCATGCTTCCTTGGGAATGTTGGAAAGATTAAATGGTATGGTATCTAAAAATGCGAAGCCCAGTACTTTATGTGGAGGCCACTTTCAGGCCAACAGGCTTAAACAGTGGGGTGTAGAAAAGGCTTCATCAGGCAACCCACCTCAAAATATCTGTAAGCCCTCACTGAAGAACGGGCTACTTAAAATGAGGCACAGTTACCCCAAAGGGAGAGTTCCATATGTCCCCATACCTCCTGATCTTCCCCCTTTAAAAACAGCCCCCACGCACTGCTTCCTGGAAGACAGCCTCTCCTTTGCTGTCCTGCCTCCTGCTCTCTTGTGGTGTGTTCAGGAAACTTCTATCTCCTTTGTTCTGCCTCAGGCGAATACTTTCACCTCCCGTGCTACCAGCTTCCACTGGATGGTTGCCCTACATCTGGGCGCCCCCATCCTATCTAGAGACACCCCATTTAGACACCACACTTTACATATTATTCTTGGTGTTATATGATTTTTACATTTGCTTGGATTTAGAAGAATGGCTATAAGCAAGCTATCTAGCCCTGATTGCTAATCATTTTTACATTAAAAGTCTTACACAAAAGTAATGCAGTTTTAATAAGTGGTTGATTCTTCCTCAGTTGATTGAAACCTCCTCAAATAAACCAACTTCCTTTAGGCATGGATGCGGCTTATAATTTTTAATTCAGTGATTCTTTATAGAAGGCCTTCTGTTTCAGCAGCACACCTGTATATCCTTTCTCCATATTTTTTACAAATATGTATTAAGGAAAAGAAAATTGCTTATAGACTGCTGCCAAGGGATTCAGCACACGTTTCTGGTCCTATATTTCATCTCTGTGATCTTGCAGTAAATGTTCAAATAACTAGTCACAGGAAATAGGCCTGTGCTGATATCCCTGTTTTAGTGGTCATTCCTAAACGTTTTACCTCAGAGCATCTCCTTGGAATAAAAAGTGACCGTCATTATGTGCATAATCCAAACTCAGTTATTGTTTTGCGCTTTGGACTGATGTAAATATAGAATATTTGTTGTCACCAATGCACTACATGTATGTGTACATCATCTGTTTTTCTTTCCTTTTGTACTTCCTGAATGAAAATGCCATTCTTGATCTGTTTTCAATAATGTATGACGTTATAATTGTTACTCCAGGTTTGCCAATGAATTGTTTGAGTGTATTATCATACTCTCTTACAAAGTATTCCTTTGTAATCAAGAAAATCTATTTTTGAGATGAAACCCTGGAGTTAAAATATAGTTTATCGTCATGTAAGTAATTGAAGAATAATGTGCCCAAATAAGATTTGAACTCCTGTATATGGATTCATTTGTTCTATTCTATAACCAGCTAAACTAAGTATAGACTTTGAATGGCGTAGATTCCTCTATGTATCCTTTTGGTGTCATAGGAGTAAAAATGAATGAGCTCTACAAGGAAAGGCAAAGAACAAGTTTAATTTATGTGCTAATGGGACTGTGGCTTGTAGTTGGTTCAACTAAGAATTATGCTACTTTCTTTCATAGGAGTTATCACATTCCAATATTTTATATATTTGAAGTGTCTCACTCTCACTAGAATGCCAGTTTCAGAAGATCACATAGTTTTGTCTGTGGCATTTACAGCTGGTTTCCCCACCCCTAAAGTAATGGCTGAAACATAAAAAGTTCTCAATGATCATTTTCAGAATGAATTCTAATTGACCTTTCTGTCCCAGTACTCAGGTTAGGGGGAGTTTATCCATTGAGAAGTGTCCAACAGAGTTAGATTGGGCTAAGTCTTGGGATATTACTCTATGCTAGAAATAAAAGATATAGTTGTTATCTTCAGTGTGATTGTAGGTGAAGGCACTATATTGAAATTGTGTTTCTATCAACCTAATATAGATGCTTGACTCATATTTATGTTGTAGAGCTGTTACCATTCACCCCTATTTCCTTGAAATGTCACCTTTTGAAGAAATTGGGAATATCTTTTCCATGTTCTTTATTTCAAAATCGTACAGTGAAGTTTTGCAGGAAACATATAGTATGTGATGGAATCATTTTGTCAGCCAACAGAAAGTATACTTTTATATTATAGCATTTGCAAAATTTTTTAGTTATAATTTTAACATGATAAATACAGTTCATATAGGCAAGCAAGTTTTTTGGAGTCTTTAAAACATAAGGGTCTTCTGAGCTAGAAATTTTGAGAACTTTTGCTATATAACGTATAATATCTCTAAATACCCATCCCCCCACCCCTCCCTTCCTTAGACTCTACCCTCCAGTTTTAGTGGAATAATAACAAATTTTCTGTAACTGCCTTAACTTATATAGTCTCTATTGCCTGTGTAAAATACTTTTTCTTTTGTTTGGAATGCCCTTTTCTTGAAGATCATCAAATACTGGGAAGGTCAGCTCAAACATTAGCTCCTCTCCAAATCTCTGCAAGAAAGCCCTGACAGAGTTTTCTTGTCCATTGTGAACAAAGTTGGATTCATTACACTTCCTGATTTCAAGTTATAGTACAAAGCTACATTATTGAAAACAGTATGGTGGCAAAAGAATGTATACATAGTGCATTGGAAGAGAATTGAGAGCACACAAAAATGAACCTATATATATAAAGTCAAATAATAATTGACAAGAGAGCCTAGGATACTCACTGGGGAAAGGATAATTTCTTTAATAAATGGTGTTGGGCAAATGGTCTATTCACTTGCAAAAGAATTAAGTTAGACCCTGTCTTACACTACTGACAAAAATTAACTTGAAATGGATATAAAACTTCTACATATAAATCATATAAAACCTGAAACCATAAAAATCCTAGAAGAAAGCATAGGGGAAAAGTTCTTGAATTTGGTCTTGGCAATGATTTTTTTTTACATATGACACTAGAAAATAAAGAACAAAATAAAAAATGAACTGGGGTTATATCAAACTAAAAAGCTTCAGTACAACAAAAGATATAATAAACAGAATGAAAAGTAAAAGATAAAGAAATGTATGAATATATTTGTAAAGCATGTATCTGTTAAGTGCTTAATATGCATAGTAGGTAAAGAACTCATATAATTCAATAGCAACAAATTAAACACCCCATAAATAATCCCATTAAATAAAGGGCACAGAAATTGAATAGCAATTATTTCTACAGATGACATTGAAATGTCCAATAAGCAAATAAAATAAAGAGCCTCATTCATCACTAGGGAAATGCAAGTCAAAACCACAGTGAGATATCACCGTATACCTTTTAGAATGGCTAATGTCAAAAAGACAAGCAATAACAAGTGTTGGCAAGAATATGGAGAAAACAGAGCCCTCTCCCAACTGTAATTGGGAATATAAATTGGTATAGCCACTGCGGGAAACAGTGTGGAGGTTCCTCCACAAATTAAAATTAAAAGTACCATATGATCCTGTAATCCCTCTTCTGGTTATACATTTAAATATATGAAGTTGTTTTCTTGAAGAGAAGATTGCACTGTATTCATTGTAGCATTATTCACATTAGCCAAGTTATGGAATCCCTTCACATGTCCTTCAAATTAAGGAATAGCTAACAAACATGGGAAATAACATGTGTGAGAACACACACATTCCCCCCTCCCACACATACAATGAAATATCAGTCATATGCAGGAAATCATCCTATTTTCCACAATATGTGTGGACCCTGATGGCATAAACTAAGGGAAATAAGTCCAAGAGAGAGGAAGAGAAATTGTGTATGATCCCCCTTCTGTGTGAAATCTAAAAAAGCCAAAACCATTGAAACAGAAAGTAGAAGAGTATATGCCATGATGTGTGTAGTGGTGGTCTAGGTAAGTGTATGGAGACATTTTGGTGAAAGTATGCAAACTTTGAATTATAATATGAGTAAAGTCTGTGGATCTAATATACAGCAGGATGACTATAGTTAACAATATATATTATATACTTGAAAGTTGGTGAGAGTAGATCACAAATGTTCTGACCATAAAAAAGACTAAAAGACTATATGCTTTGTGGAAAAATGAAGAAACAAGTCAGATTTAAAGTAGAATGATGTTTATCAAAGGTGGAGAGGTGGGGGAAATGGGAGAGGTTGGTAAAAGTATAAAAAGTCCTCATTATGAAATAAAGTTTTGAAGATCTTATTTATGGCATGGTTGTCACAGTTGATAACACTGTATTATATAACTGATATTTGCTAAGAGAGTTATTAAGCATTCTCAAGCAAAAAAAAAAAAAGGGTGACTTTGAGTTCAAACATGGGTTGATCAGTTTTATCTGTCAGTTATTATGTGAGTGGAGGTGCAAAAATACTGTTTTAAACTATTTTATTTTCTTCTTTTTTTTAAAGTTTATTTTGGGAGAGTGCATGCAAATGAGGGAGGAGCAGAGAGAATCCCAAACAGGCTCTGCACTGTCCTATGTGGGACTTGAACACACGAATCATGAGATTGTGACCTGAGCTGACATCAGGTGCTTAACCCACTGAACAACCCAGGTGTCCCCCAAAATATTTAATATAAAATATATATAGTTGTTCACAGGTGGCCATCATTGCTGTTATTGAAAGATGGCTGGACTTTGAACAGTGTGTTTCAGTCCTAGCTCCACAATTTATTACTTAGTGATCCTAGGTGAAATGCCTTAATTCTATGATCTTCTGCATTTTCTTTCTTTTTTTCAAAAAATTTTAAAATGTTTATTTTTTGAGAGAGAGAGACAGAATATGATCAGGGGAGAGGCAGAAAGAGAGAGAGAGAAAGGGAGACACAGAATCTGAAGCAGGATCCAGGCTCTGAGCTGTCAGCACAGAGCCCGACATAGGGCTTGAACTCACAGACAGCAAGGTCATGACCTGAGCTTAACTGATTGGGCCATCCAGGCACCCCTGATCTTCTGCATTTTCAGCTATAAAATGGGACAGCTAAGACAGTTTCTGGGAAAGTATGTGAAAGTACGTGGTATCTAAAGCAAAATGATTTTAAAAATAAGTTTAACCATAGAAATATCATTCTAGTCAACTGAAATGCCATGCAGAAGCCCAGTGAGTAAGAAGTGATGACTTGGTTAATGAGGATGTAGGGAGGCAAAAGTTCTGTACACTCACCCCCTCCCCAAGTTGGAAAACCTTTGTTAGTTTTTCAGAGCACATGTATATACAACTCAGATGAATACAGCTTGTGTGACTTTCGGAACATTAGTTTTCTATCCCTACCTCAGTTTTGTCATGTAGACTGGGGATGAGTATGATAATGATGAATACTTGTTTAGTTTTGTTACATGCCATTTGAATCCCATTACATGAAAATAGTACTTACCTCTTTAGGTTGTTGTTAGGATTAAATGTGATAAATCCCCTGTTGTGTATAGAATAATGTCTGAACAAAACTGCTCAATGAATATTGGGAATGATTTTTAAAAATTTTTTATTAATTCAAGGACTGTTTATTGCCTTTTCTGACACTTCCATATCTTTTTAGCTATCCTTATTCTGTGATCATTTTCTTCCAGTTAATGTTCCAGTTTCCCTGTATTTCTCTTGGACATGGTTAATCCTGAAAGCAGTAGGCTTTGGAGGTGGTCCTGTTTTGTGCTTTTTGCTGACAGAGCAAGGCACTGAAAATAGAACCAGAGAAGGTGAATGTCTGCTTTTCATCCACTCATTTTCCTCTTAGAGCCTGCCTTACCCCTTTGTTAGTGTTTGGGACAGGGAAGTGAACCCACAACTTCATTTGCATTTCTAATTGCTGTCTATGAATAACAAGGATATTAAAAGCTCTCTGGCAAATAATAGGACATAAATTGGGCCCTGGAATATTCTTGGTGAAAGAACTCCTATACTAAACTGGACTGTTCCAAAATAGTATTCTTCCTCTTGAGATAATATAGGAGGATTTTTTTAGTTTCTGGAGGGTCTCTGTGGTTTTGTGCCAAATGAAATCCTCAGGACTGTCAAAATGCCAAGGTTGGCCCTAAAAATATCTCCCTCTCGTTGGCGTGCTTAGTCTCAGAGTTGGAAGGGATAACTGAGATTATTGAGATCACCTCACAGGGAAGTTTTAAAAGTATTATTAGGTCATGTTTTTGTTGTTGTGGTTTGTTTTAATCCCTTAGAATGCTATGGGAATGCAAATCAAGGCAGGCCTAATGGTTTCAGTAGTAAATTTGCCATGCTGTACACCTTGTGTCAGGTAATTGGCATATTAGGGTAGGTGAGCATTGTATCACATCATCTTCGTAATGCCCAATCTGATGACCAGCAGTGACAGGATTGAGCAGTATCCCTTGGAATAATGTTGTAGAATGTAATTCGACATAATTCTCATTCTTTTCTAAAGCAGCAAACTTTGATCATCACACCTAGTAAGACAGGGATCTAGAAAGCTTCGACCTGTATATAATGTCCATATCGGCTGTAGTGCTGCACCACGATATGCTGCTGTTCTAATTGTATACTGACAAGAAATATTAATAACAGATCTGTTGACAGTATGATTTTTATTGTCTCTGTTTATTGAGCTACATATATTAAAGATGTTCTTCCTTTGAAATCATTGCAAATTTCATTGTTTGCTCTGCTAATTAACTATGTCAGGAATTTCACATTCTTTTTACTTGAATCAAATATTCAGCTTCTGTGGCAGAGTTCATCATAATGTTTCTGCTGGTTGCCCCAGGAAGAATGTAATGCTTTTGTTTATTTTTCAAATCTAAGTTTGAAGTTCATGTTTTTCCAGCCAGTGGTTCCAGGTATCACCTATGTTCATATTCTGGATGAGCAATGGTTACTTTACAAGTTGAATTTTTCTAATCTTGTTCAGAATGCTGGTACAAAGAGGAATAGTTTCCTATGTTATGAGCGTTTAGAGAATTTGGAGAAGAACAAAAGGAATGAACAAATGAATGAATAAATAAATACATGAAAAAAACCATCAAATTAGTATCTATAAAATAAGTCTCCTCTGTGATGAGTTAACGTTTCATTGTGGTTGCCAGTCATTGTGATAGATTTCTCTTAGTGTGGTGACCGTTATCCCACATGTCATGGTGCTCCATTTGGTACTTGGTATTGTGGTGTTATGGGACCTATAAAATGTGGACAGTTTCTTTGTCCTCAGATAGACTGCAAGGAAACTATATAATGGAATTAGAACCAGTGACAGGGATGAGAAGGATTATAGAAACAATACAACAACAAAAAAAGAGTTCTTAGTATAGTAGTTGATACATGAGAAGCTTATTGAATGAATAAATGGAGGAATATGGTTCAATCAAGCAGTTACGGAGTTCCTCATAGTAATTCTCACCATGTAGATGGAGTCTTATTTAACAGAAAAGAACTACACATTGAGACTTTTCCGGTATGTATTAAGAAACAAACTCATTATAGACCTTATAAACAAATGTAGAACAAAGGGGAATGCAGACTGAACCATCTGGCTAATTCAGGGCCCATATAAGTCATTCAGAATATTTGGGATAATTCCGAGACTGCATGTAGATATCTATATGACTTGGGGTCTTAGGTAAATATTTTGGCTTAAGGTTTTGTTTCCACTTTTTTCTTTTGTAAGTTTATTTATTCTGAGAGAGAGAGAGAGAGGAGAGAGAGGTGGGGGGGAGGTAGGGGGAGAGGGAGAGAGAGAGGAGAGAGTTTGTGAGCAGGGGATAGGCAGGGAGAGAGGGAGAAAGAGAATTCTCAAGCAGGCTGCACACCGTCAGCTCAGAGCCCAATGTTGGGCTTGAACCCACAAACCGTAAAATCATTACCTAATCCAAAATCAAGAGTCAGATGCTTAACCTACTGAGCCACCCAGGCACCCCTTGGCTTAAGAGTTTTATAATATTTTTTGCTGAATCTCTCTTCTTATCTCTGACATAGGAAATAGGAAAATGGTATGGTTGTCACTGTTCTTGGTAACATTACCCCATACTTCTCCTCAGTCTCAATAAGTTGAAAAGTATATGTATATATATGCATGTATTTACTAGACATCTTGACTAGATTTACATAAACTTTTCTTCGACTGTCATTTTCCTCCTCTATTACCAATGCTATTTTGAATACATTATTATTTTATGGTGAAGTTATTATAGCACATCTGTAACCTGCCATGTTGTATGTTCTTTTCACATCCAGTGTTTTTAATTATGTTTGACTTGAATTCCGAGGACTTGTAGATATATTGATACATATTGATCTTTACTTATGGATAATTTGATTGTTTTCCAACTTTTTTTGTGATATATTCTACAATGAGCATTTCTGTACATGTCCAACAATGGTAAAGTTTTGCTGAGTCATATGCATAGAAATGGAAGAACTGGGTCATATTGTGTACATATTCTTAGTTTTACTAGGTATTTTGCTCCTTTTTGCTCAATTACTCATGGTCTCTCTTCCTCTTTGTCTCTCTCTGTCTCTCATGAGATTACCCCCTCCTGGGGTATATAAATATTTACATTTCTCCACATCCTCACAAATTACTTGTATTATCTTTTTTTGTGTTACCAATAATTATGAGCTCATGGTGTGTGTTAGGACCCAAATTTTATATTTTCTATATATAACCAATAGACTTACCTCAGTTTAATAAATAGCCCATTTTTTTCTCCACTGACTTGCAATGTGTTCTTTAGTATAAACTATATTTCCACATGTATTTTAGTCTACTTCTTTTCTCTTCCATTCATCTTGTTGTCTATCCTAGGCCAATTTCACATTGACTTTACAAAGCATTATAAAGAGTCAAAATATATGATGGAGCTTTTTACTTACTCTTTGTTCAAAATAGTTTTGGCTATTCCTTATGAAGTATAAGTCAGATTCTCAAATTTCAAGAGAAATTTTGTTTATGATTTTTATTCCATTAGCATTAATGTTGTAGGTTAATTTGGGAATGAGATAGAAGGTCATAGTATTGAATATTTCCATCAATGAATATGTTAACAGTGTTTGGTGTAATAAATATTTAAGCAACATACCCACTCTCCTCCTAAACAATTTAGTGAGCTTATTCCATTTTCATTCCAATCAGCACCTTCCATTGCCCATATAACAGTTCTTTAATATTTTAGGTTCAATTTATTTTTTTTTGAAAGATTCACTTTATCTTTAACTCTAATGTGGTCATTAATATGAGTATTACTTGTTTGTTGCGTATTTTATTTGCATTCACTCTTCTTTTATGCCACTGTCTTTGTTTACTATTGCCTTTTGTAGTTTACTCCTTCCTTCTGGATCATATTTCCTTTCTTACTGAATTGCATTCTTTAGTAGTTTTTCCAGGAATGGTCTACAAGTAGCAAAATTAGGATTTCTATGTTTGTAAATTCTTTTAATGTCTAAGACTGGATTCATTTCTCATGTTCAGTCATCTTTGTTTTGCTTAAAATACATTATTGTTCAATTTTGGAAAAATCACAACCATTATTCAACTATAGCTTCCTTCACATTGTTTCTAATATTTCTTTCTGTGACTCACATTCATGTTAGACCTTCTCACTTTGTCCTTCACATCTCTTAAATTCCCTTTCAAATTCTCTATTTTTTAATTTCTATGTGTTGTAGTTTGGATAATTTTCTCATATTTACTTTCAGATTACAAATTATTTCCCCAACTGTGTCTTGCTTGTAGTTCAGCCTGCTCATGGAGTTTTTATATGCAGTGACTTTTTTTTTTAAACTGTAGAATTCTACTTGGTCATTTTTCAAACTGATTAGTTTATTGCTAATATCCTATTTAATCCTTATAGTTTCCATTCTTTCTCTTATTTCTTTAAATACTTCAAACATACGTATTTTATGATTTATCTCAGATTGTTCCATTCAAAGTTCTTAGAGGTACTAATCTTTCTTTGTGCTTTAATTGATGTGTCTTTTCTAGTAGTTTCTTCATGTCGTCTCCAATTGTTTTATTAGGAGCTGTTCTTTCATTATTTCGGGTTGAGGGATGCATTCCCTGTGTCCATGGCTATAGAAGTATGATATCATAGTAGTTTTACATTTGCTTCTGCCCAGAGTTCTAGTAGTTTCTCCCTTTTTAATCCCAGTGTATGTTAATCTTATGCCCCTGGTTACCCCTATTATATGTGTATTTAATCTTGACATTCGACACCTGTATAGCACATGCGTAGGAAATTTGATTCTCTTATGGGATACTTTTTCTTCCACCCTGAATCCAAATCAATCAAAATTCCAACTTTCCTGCCCATAGCTAATGATTGGAAAATTTTCTAGTCTAACTTGAACTCAGAGGATTACGATACAATGTTTTCATCTTCATGCCTTGGTCCTTCAGTGGTCTTTTGTCCCTCGGTCTGTGTGAATTACAACCCTAAAACCTGTGACCTTGAAACCATATGGGAACTTCCTTGACTGCCAAAGCTTCTCAGGATTTAATTGCCATTGTTTTCACTTCCGCCTATTTTCTTTTACTAGGAATTGTACTTTTCATTTTTCATACTCAGGTACTTATTTTTAAATATAAGTATTGTACTCAACAGTTACAAGAATCTTCAGTTGTGTAAGGTTTCCACGTTCACTCAGTGTTTCATGTTGGTGTAACCCTCTCTTTATATTTTGTCATTTTATTGCAATGTTTTTCTGGGCTAGCTCCATCTGCTTTGATGCCCAGGTTGGTGGTGTGATTGCGAGCATGGGATTTTTGTATCTCTTTTCAGTTTCCTTTATCTAGTAGTTCTGTATCTTACTTTGTCTTATTCCGTTTTTGACATGAGGTAGTATACCTGCCTAACTTTATCTTATATTAATATTGTTACTCTCTATTTCTTTTTGTTTGCGTTTGTGGGTATTTAGTAGGAGCTGTTATATAATCGTATTTTCCCTGATTTGTTCTGTCCTCAGTCCTTTGATATGTAAAATGGGGGAAGATGCCATCTGTATATCATTTACAGTCTTTTATACCTTAAACATTTGGTAAACAGGAGTTGTGCAGCACTATTTCCCTTTCGGAAGGAGTTGGATTTTAATTTTCATAAGATTGGAGTTCATCGTGCCATTTGCTTATTCTGATATGTCTTATTAGAGTTGATGGAGTTGCAAATCAAGCTTCCTTTGAGAAATAGGAATGACCTCTTTTAATTTAGATAGTTTTTTATGTTAATGTGCATTATTTATAAAGGATTCACTTTGAGGAATTCAATTTACAGCATGAATAGTTCAATTTCCAGGTATAGTATGATTTGAGACACAGTTTAATTACAGTTAAGAAGTGTCACGAAACCAGTGAAGCATTTGAATAATGAAATCCAATATATATTTGTAGAAATATATAGAGTCCCACCCCTTGAAAATCATTTAAAAATTTTTTGTCTACCAAATAACAAGTTAAAGGTGTCATTTGACAGTTACTACCACAATTCTGCATGGTAGTAATGGAGAGTTTTGTGCTTGTTTTATTGACTTTGGAGGTATCCGGTTACCTTGACAGAAAACAGAGCTATCCAGAAGTGAAATTTTCTGTGAAAGTACATTTAACTGTACCTTAATTTAATGATTTTTTAATATGGTACTCAGTAATAAGTCTTTCATTAAAGAGAATTGTATTAACTATGAGTTCAGTGCTCTAAATCATACAGTATACTGTTCTTTGTTTAGGCTTAGGATGGCATTTATGATTTCAGTTGGCAGTGGTTGTAAGAGGCAATTTGCCAAAAGTATATCTCATTAATATTAATTTAATGTGCACAAAAGTCAAACTTCAACTTTTTACTTCCCTTTAATGTTGCCTTTTAGGTGCTCCCCATGCATACTTTGTGCTCCTTCATTTTTCCTGGCATGAACACTTTTCTGTCAAATTTTCCCTAGTTAGACATCTACTTACATCAGTTCCTCATTTTTAGTAAAGTCCAGAAATGCATCAATCAGGGAAAATCACAAAATTGTTTCCTATGCACAAAAACCGGTTGATGATTGCATTTACCTCCAGTAGGAGTCTTAGTGGATATGAGGCTTTTTATCCAGCATTAAGGCTACCTTCCCTGCAAACGATATTGGAGTTATTAAATCCCAGGAATGCTGTGTGGAGTGAGAGATCAATTATATGTATTTGGGGAGCTTTTATTCCATACAGAGAGGGTTGCCACACAAACTCTTTATATAAAGAATATCGTTTGATGAACTACAATTTACTAATTATTACTGCATTTAAGGTCATCGATGAACTCAGCAGCTTATGAAAATCCTGTTTCTGAAGGAAGCTCTTTTCCTTGGGTTGCCACATCAAGGACACAAGTTGAGAGGCTTTCCTTCAAAGGTACCAATGAGTATACTTGAACTTTTAGATCCCTTGTTAAGGAAGCCACATTAACTCTGTATTCGAGTGTTACTTTAACAGGGATGAAAATAATGGAAGAGTTTCCACAGTGGGAATAAAATTGTTGGATACCTGGACATATAAAATCAAATTGCTTTTCCTTTTATAATGGAGAATTGTGAAATGTCTCTGATTGCTTATAAGGCCAGGGTTCTCAGATGTTCCTGGAGAGGTCTATCCCTGGTATGAGCAGTAATACTTGTAGTGGGGATGTTTGACTATAGCAGGTCTCAGCAACAGCCTCATGAAAACGTCTAGCCCATGGGATAACTGGCCTGTAGACTTCAGGTTATTTACCCCGTCCATCACTTCTCCAACCACAGTAGATTCTTTTTGGGGGTACATGAGCAGCTCTTGTTTTCTGTGTGTTTTTTTTTTTCTCATATAGGAAGAATTCTCACAAAGTGATTTTCAAGTCCTCTCAAATGCCTAAATGTCATTGTTAACACAAAATCTTCCAGTTATCAAGTAATAACATTAGAAGCCTTCATTATATGCCACAGCATGATCCCTGGGTCAGTCAGGACCTCAATAGGAAACAAATGGAAAATTCATATTATAATAGTTTAAGCAGCGTTTATTTATAAAGGGACAATTTACCAATGTGTGTTTAAAGCATATGAACCACAAGAGATGTTGCGAAAACCAATGGAAGTTGACATGGGTACCATCCCTAATCCTCAGATACAAAGGAGACAGAGTGGTTACTGGAAGGCAGATGGAGAGAGGTTCACATAAATCTGCTTGCATTAAGAGCAATGAATTTCTCTTGAGAGATACAACCAACCAGAGTAAAAGCTCATAATAGGGGATCCGGGGGAATAAATAATCTGACTCTACTGTCCTCCTTTTCTCTGTTCTTCTGCTGGTGACACCCACTGGTGAAAGCCAGATAGAGAAGAATAAATTGTGAATTCAGGCCTGCAATTATATTTATTTAAAGTGTATGATATGTAAGACTCCTCATATATATCATTTAATTCTTATAATAATTAAAGGAGAGAATATTTTCTTAGATCCATTTTAGTGATGAAAAATTGAAGTATAATGAGTTTATTTATCCTGGAGCAGACAGAAAATAAACTCAGGTCTTCACTCATAAATCCCATTCTGTATTTCTTCTCTACAAAACTTATTAACTAGCATTTATTGAGAAGTTATTTAATATAATTCTTTTGACTGTCTTAAGAAGTAGCTACTATTATTATCCTTGTTTGACAAATAGGGAAACTGAGGGTAGGAGACATTAAATAACTTACCCAAGGTTATGTAGGTAATAAACATTAGTGGGTTTTGGATCAATAAAGAAAGGTTGGTTCTTGAGCTCATGTTGTTAAATGATTATACTAGACCATACGTTAACCTGTCACTTGTTTTCATAAATACTTGATTTGATTTTATCGTATCCTCTACATTACAAAACAGCAATTATAATAGGTTTTATGATTCTTTTCCTTCTCTAATTCAATACCAAGTTTTTTTTTTCTTCAACTTTAACCATTTGTCACCATGATTATTGCAATATCCTCATAACTGATTTCCCTGCTTCCATTATTGCTAATTCTCAGTCTGTTCTTAATACAGCAGTCAGACTGATCCTATTCATAAATCCAGTCATGTTCAAATCCCTCTTTCCAGTATGTCCCATATCATGTTAGATGAAACCCAAGTAATGCCAGTAGCCTTATGGAGCCCTCCATGATCCAGACTCTCATTACTTCTCTGATGCTCTATCCTACTTCCCTCCCCAGTACTCTGTTCCAGCCACACTGGCTGTGCCTCTGACACGCCAGGCATTTTCTTCCTTCGGACTTTTGCACTTGTTTCCTCTGCCCCCAGTCCTCTTCCCTTAGTGATCTGTATGCCTCGTTCTCTCACCTTCTTCTCTTCTTCAAAGGTCGTCTTCTTACCGGCACCTTCCCTGATTGTTCGATTCTAACTTGAAACCCTCCCTTGATAACTCTAACTTTCCTGCTCTTTTTTTCTTAGCAGATCATATCACTTGCTAACCTACTCGATATTTTACTTAATTTGTTTACAGTTTATAAAGGTGTCTCTGGGCAGGGCAGGAGCATCTTGGGCCCACAAGGTGAGATTCTCTTCATCGGATTAAGGGAAGTTTTCTTTGAGGTTTATTAAGTGCTTTTTCTACATGTATTAAGATAATAATTAGATTGTTCTTTCTTTTTTTTTAAATTTTTTAAATGTTGTATTTATTTCTGAGGGTGAGGGAGGGAGACACAGTGTGAACAGGGGAGGGTCAGAGAGAGAGAAGGAGAAAGAATCTGAAGCAGGCTCCAGGCTCTGAACTAGCTGTCAGCACAGAGCCCGACGTGGGGCCCAAAGCCACACACCGTGAGATCATGACCTGAGCCGAAGTCGGACACTTAACCAACTGAGCCACCCATGCGCCCCTAGATTGTTCTTTCTTCTTTAAGGTTTATTTATTTTGAGAGAGAGAGAGGGAGAGAGAGAATCCCAAGCAGACTTCATGCTGATAGTGCAGAGCCCAACATGTGGCTCAGTCCCTCCAACCATGAGGTGATGACCTGAGCCAGTGATGACCTTAACCAACTGAGCCACCCAGGTGCCCCTAGATGATTTTTCATATTTTTTATATATATAGTCCTGATAAAAATATTTATAGCTCAACATTTGATTTTCCATGGTGATTTTCTTAGGCTAATTCTCAGATATAAAATCTATGGATCAACTTAAATGGATATTTTTAAGGTGGTGTTGATTCCTTTATTCAAATTATCTTCCTGGTAGAGTTAGTAAATTACATTCTCACTGGTAGTGTATGAATGCCACTTTTTCTGTCTACTTATCTAAACTGGAAGTTACTTTAAAAAATGAGGTAATGACTAATTTAAGATAATGAAATAGTATTTAATAATTTTTCCCTCATATTTAATTATTGATATGTTGGGTTTGTGTGTGTGTGTAGATGAATTGCCTGTTTATGCAAATGAAGATGTAGGGCTTTCTATTGAAAGAAACATGTATTTTATAGGATGTGTCTGTGT
The DNA here is from genome assembly GCF_003009895.1 of Hyaena hyaena. Classification (NCBI taxonomy): domain Eukaryota; kingdom Metazoa; phylum Chordata; class Mammalia; order Carnivora; family Hyaenidae; genus Hyaena; species Hyaena hyaena. The sequence goes on along the minus strand of NW_024082150.1, from coordinate 28,527 downwards.
GTAGAGTGTACTTGTAGAAGGGGCTGGAAAAAGAGGAGGGAATGGATCTGAGTGGGCAATGGGAATGTGTAATAAGTGTAATACTAGAAAGTGTACATCATAATAGTAAATAGTAGCACAGAATGTGATTTGTTATATTATAAATACTGACATTTTCAAATAAAATACTGGTATTCCTCTTTTATAAGTTTCCAGTTGAATCTAAATATCCTAGTGATTTGATTCCTGCCATCACTTACTTGAAGAGTATACGAAGAAGTTCAAAATCCATTAACACATAGAAGTGTTGGGGAGGAAAAATTTCATTCGAACCTTCAAACTTGTTTTGATTGGTCTAAGAATTAAATGGGTATGAGATAGATTAACAGGAAAAAATGAAACAAAAGTTTGGTAATATGCCTACCTCCTGTGTATCAGGGAGAGGCCAAAGAACAGTGAGTAACTTGCCTCAGTTGCCAAAGACATTTCCTTAAATATCATTTTCAGCTCCTGGCAGAAGATATTGTGGGTGGGTAGCAACTTATGGGAAGTTATCAGGAAAAGCATAATAAAAACGGGTAAGCTTCTTATGCAGACTGAAGTTTTCCCTTACCACTGGTATGTTTCCAGAATAGGACTCCTCTCTCCTCTTCCAGGTACAGTGAGATAGACTCCATTTGTAAAATGGAGATTTCCCTCAGAAATGTAAATATCTCTTACAAAAGGTAACTTAACACTCAGTCATACCTGTAGTTTCTTAAAAATAAACAGCTTAAAACAATAGGGGTGCCAAAGAGGCCTATCCTGTGGGGCCTAAATTTGCTCCCCTATAGAATATATTTGCATCAATTCTTTTTCAGTTTTAACTCATTTTTTTTTCATATTTTTACTTCCTACAATATGTAACCTTAATTTTATATGAATTTGAACTTTCAAAAGTAGGTTGGTCATCCATTATATAACTCTGGTAAAATATATTAAAAAATTTAATTTTTTCTTTATGTTTATAATGGTCATGGTCTTGAAAGTTTTTCTATTAGAATGTGCTATCTTTGCAAATTTTAGTATGCAGCTGATCAAAACAACTTAAGTATATCAAAATTTTATCTGATAATGAAACAATAAAAAGCTATTCAAAATGCATCTCCTAATAAAGTGATAGGAGTTGTTATTGTAATGTGTGTTTAAAATATGTAGATGAAATTTGTTTTTAACAAAAATGAGTCAAGTTTTAGCATTTTTAACTTTTCTAAATAAAATTTTCTAATATTTATTTGTTTTTGAGAGAGAGACAGAGCATGATCAGGGGAGGGGCAGAGAGAGAGGGAGACACAAAATCTGAAGCAGGCTCCAGATTCTGAGTTGTCAGTACAGCCTGACACGGGGCTTAAAACCCTCGAACTAACCATGAGATCCTGACCTGAGCCTAAGTCGGACGCTTAACTGACTGAGCCACCAGGTGCCCTGGTTTTTACATTTTTTAAAAATTAATTTTAGGTTTCCTACAGTGTTATCGTAATTTGAGGGATATAGCACAGCAATTTGAGAAATCTGTAAATTACGCAGTGTTCACTGTGGTAAGTGGACTTACCATCTTTCAGTATACAATATTATTCAGTATTATTGACCTAATAATTTCCTATGCTGTACTATTTTTAACTATGACTTAAACATTTTGCTCTGATTGTTAGACTCTGTAAGCAGAAAGAGGCCTGTTTTCATCCAATTAGATGTCATTAGAAAGAATTTTGTTATAGCAGTGTCTCTTAATTGTTTTGAGTTACATGCCAAAAATCACATACTAATTTTTCACTGAAAATTATTTTTAATGATTTGTCAGCTGACAATTCAATTAGGTTTACTTCAATTTTGTTAAAAGCAAAGAATCAGAAATTACCTAATATTTACAAGGATGTTACTCAACCATTAGTCATTCATTTTATCAACGTCATTAACATGATTTGAAATTATCTCTGTTTGGCTCCCCACAGGTTTTCCCATCCTTTGGCAATACGTTATAGTAAAATTACTGATGCCTAAAAGGCATACTTGTTTTTTGTTTGTTTTTAATTGGTGACATGGACAAATAAAGCTGTGAGGAAGGAGCTGGGTAAAGCGAACCTGCAGACTGCACATGTGCTCAGGTGCAAATAGCTATGAGGGAAGAATTCACACAGGAGTTGAAAATCTGAAATTATCTTAACTATGTCCATTTTCACACAAACCCTTTCAGAAGTTTTACATGTACCTCTCGGGATGTATACACTGTGGTTTAAGTTCTTTGATCGAAAATGTGATAACACCATTGCCTCATCTACAACATTAGTCTTATTGTAGTCTTATTGCCATGATGGCACCGAATGTATTTTTATATCTTTCCACCGGGCAGTGATTGTGGCCCTGCAATAGGAGCTCATCAAGTGTTGTTGAATCTGGATAGGTTCTTGAGATTATTCTTTTATAAATTGAGAACCAGCTGTCCTTTGAGGAGACAGAGCATTTGTTTGTAGGATTGGAGGCTAACAAAAGCAGAGCAAGAGAACAATAGAACAATCAAGCAAGGGCATTTGCAGGATCAGAATCATGATCACACATCTCCTAATGTCAGGGGAAAATCAATAGAAATTTTAGGTACCTTACAGTTTTTTTAGTGTATTTGGTGTTTTTGAGACAGCAATCCGCCTATCTGAATACCACTTCCAGTTCAGGACTCGTGTTTCCCCTTTTCCGTAAATCTTCCCTGACTTCTTTTCTTTCTTTGTTTTAAATAATTAGAGCACTTTTAAAAAAGTTTATTCATGTATTTTAAGAGAGAGAGAGAGAGAAAATGAGAGAGCAAACAAGGGAGAAGTGGAGAAAAAGAATCCCAAGCAATGCAGGGCTTGAACTCATGAACCGTGAGATCATGCCCTGAATCAAAACCAAGAGCTGGACACTTAACCAGGTGCCATGAACATCTGGAACATTTAAACCCATATTATATAATTTAGAAATTCACTGTGTATGATATTGTATTGTGTAAAATTATGTACCAAGATTGTGTAGTGTCCTCAAATAGGTTGAGTGCAGGGACTACATTTTATTGCATATGATAAATAACCTCAAAATATTTGAAGTTTGAATGCAGAGTCCCCTTAAAGTATAACATGGCTGTGAATGTCAGAAAAATTTTTGTATTTAGAAATGATAGGGGCGCCTAGGTGGCTTAGTCAGTTGAGCATCCAACTTCGGCTCAGGTCATGATCTCGTGGTTTGTGGGTTCGCGGTTTGTGCTGACAGCTCAGAGCCTGGAGCCAGATTCAAATTTTGTGTCTCCCCCTCTCTCAGCCCCTCCCATGCTCATGCTCTGTCTCTCAATAATAAGTAAATGTTACCAAAATAATTAAAAGAAAAAAAAAGAAATGATAGTCCAAAGTTATAAATGATATAATTGAGAATGAGATTAACAACTCTCCCCACTTTTCATTTGTATTATGTTTAAGTTTCTTTAGAAATTATTTATTACCAGTTAAATTGAATGTAGTCTATTGTTTATGATAAGAGAGATTAATACTAGCCTCAATGACACAGTCATTTAGACCTAAGTCGGCTGTAGATTTTGGTAATTGTAGCTGAAGTTTCATTAGGTTGTTAGCATTATTAAGATTTCGATTTTATAAAGAGTTTAATTCTAATGTAAGTGTAAATAACCTTGAAACCATTTTCTTCCATTGTTTCTCTCAAATATACTTATTTCTATTTATTAGTTAGGCAACGTTTTCCCACACTTTATCTTCTTTCTTGCAACTGAGGCATCCCATGGCTGAGAAATAATTGAACTTTGAAATCATTAAGAATTTTTAGACGTTTAAGCTTCTGTACAGATATTTTCCAATAAGCATTTTTTTCCTCTTCTCTGTTAGATCACTCTCGTCTTTTAGTTTCTCAATATGTTTGGTTTGAATTTTAAAAGTTAATTGATTTTTCTTTAACTTGGATTTTATGGTTACCTTGTGTTTTCTTGAGACTAATCAAAGATAAACACAAGATAAAAAAGTGTCTTTAAGAAGTATGAGAGTAGAGATTGATTTAGTTATGATTCTGACTTTGAGAATCATTGCTCTGATTTGTAAACTTCCTGAGATAATCTGTCTCTCACCGGTCCAGCACTATCTGGCATATTGCAGGAATCGGACAAAGGTTTTTGAGTGATTGAATTTGATTGATTAAATGACTGTGTATTACTAGAATCCATTATCAAGTATACTATGAATTCATAATAGAGAATAAGCAGCTATTAATAATTATACTTTAATTTTTTTTCTCACTATTTTATTTTATTTATTTATTTATTTTCAAATAGTTTATTGTCAAATTAGTTTCCACATAAACACTCAGTGCTCATCCCCACAAGTGCCCTCCTCCATGCCCATGCCCCCCTCTCCCCTACATCCATCAGTCCTCAGTTTTTGTCAGCATTCAAGAGTCTCTCATGGTTTGCCTCTGTCCCTTTCCCCCACCATTTCCGCCCTTCTTTTCCCCCTTGTTCCTCCGTCAAGTTCCTCCTAATCCTCCTATACATGCAAACATATGATATTTGTCCTTCTCTGCCTTATACTTTAATTTTTTTAATGTTTCATTTTGAAGGAGAGAGATACAGAGCACACAGAGCACGAGCAGGGAGAGGCAGAGGGAGAGGGAGACACGGAATCCGAAGCAGGTTCCAGGCTCTGAGTTGTCAGCACAGAGCCCGACACAGGCAGTTGGGTGTCTGACTTCGGCTCAGGTCCTGATCTCGCAGTTTGTGAGTTCGAGCCCTGCGTTGGATTCTGTGTCTCCCTTTCTCTCTCTGCCCCTCCCTGCCCATGCTCTGTCTCTCTCTCCTTAAAAAATAAATAAAACATTAAAAAATTATAAAATGTCTATGACATTGAGTAAACAAAGAAGATTAAAAATCTGATCTTATTAGGGAAATTAGATATACAGCTATATGTACATAAACATATATGTATTTGTGGGTTTATATGGTTCAAGTGATCAGGCCACAGCTTTAGATGTGTTAAAGTAGTTTCATTTTTCTTTGAGTAATCTAGGCGAGAAACCAAAACTGAATTTTGGTGTTCCCTGGATTCAATTAACTATATTGTCTTTTTATTACTTGAAGAAACCTTCCGCTTTAATACATAAATGTCATGTCCTAAAAGGAAATGTGTCATTCACAACATTACTGAGAATTCCTTGGTCATATGTTTTCATGATCACTTCTGACACTATTTTCCTGGTTTTACCGAAATATCAGCCTTAGTCGTGCTTTACCTATCAGGATGTCCAATATTCTTAATGCTGTGCTCACCTAAATGTCAAACTTGGGCCTGTGTAAACATGCACGCATACGCTTTCTTGTATGAGTCCCAGACTGTTTGAAAGGTTTCATTGAAGGAACAGGAATTTTTCTTTGTTGCCATTCTAATATCTTAGATTTGAACATCAAACTTACTTTCTTTCTGGAACCAGTCTGCTAATGGTTATCTCACTTTGCATGTTCTTTCTCAGGTACAATCCTTTTTTCCTGCTTATTTCCTCAGTCTCTTGACATGGCTGTGATCATGCTGTGTCAAGCTTCTTTAATTTATTTTAATATGACCCATATTTAGAAAAATAAAACTAACCCCATTCTCCGTACCTTATTATGCAGAACAATATATAGTTTTGTTTTTTCTGTTGGCTCATGGATATCTTTATATATTCAAAGATTCATTAATGTGCTCTGCTAAACAAAGGGCCATTTACTAGGGGTTGACGTGCCTTGGAACTGGCTAAGCTTTGACATTTTCTTCGCTTACTCTTCCCTACCAATCTACAAAAGTTCAGGAGTGTCATAGAACCTGAAAGATAGGAATTAGACGGGAGAAATGACTCAACTCAAGTTTCAGTTGAAAACAGTAGTTTCTGGGGCACCTGGGTGGCTCAGTTGGTTAAGCATCCGACTTTGGCTCAGGTCATGATCTCACAGTTTATGGGTTCAAGCCCCGCGTTGGTCTCTGTGCTGACAGCCAGCTCAGAGCCTGGAGCCAGTTCCAGATTCTGTATCTCCCTCTCTCTCTGACCCTGCTCACATCTCTCTCTCTCTCTCACAGAAATAAATAAAACATTAAAAAATTTAAAAAACCCCAGTAGTTTCATACCATAAATACAGAAGGCCAATTTCATTCATTTAATGTGAATGTTTCTTCATATACGTCTCAAAAAGCAACGTTAATTTTGTTTTCCAGATACTACATTCTCACTCATGTTTCACTTATAATTACTATTGCTATTATTATTAATAAAATGCAGCAATCAAAAGGATAAAACTGATAAAATGTCATTATCTATTTAGCCTGTGTCTGAGAAACATACAGCTTGGGCGTGCTTTCTCTGTTTCATGAGTATACATTTTGCAACAAACTTGAAGTAGTATGATGGGATGCTATTTTTATTGTATTTATTGATTTGTTGATTTATTTATTGATGTTATTTATTTAATTTAAATCCAAGTTAACATATAGTACAATAATGATTTCAGGAATAGAATCTAGTGATTTGTTGCTTAGTATAACACACAGTGCTCATCCCAAGTGTCCTCCTTATTGCCCATCACCCAGTTATTTAGTCCTTCCCCCACTTACCTCCCCTCTAGCAGCCCTCAGTTGTTCTCTGTATTTAAGAGTCTCATAGTTTGCCTCCTTCTCTTGTTTTCATATTATTTTTGCTTCCTTTCCCATATTTTCATCTGTTTTGTTTCCTAAATTCTACATATGAGTGAAATCATATGTTAATTGTCTTTCTCTGACTTATTTCGCTTAGTGTAATACACTGTAGTTCTATCCACATTGTTGTGAATGACAAGATTTCATTCTTTTTGGTCACTGTGTAGTATTCCATTGTGTATAAATACCACTACTTCTTTATCCATTCATCAGTTGATAGACATTTGGGTTCTTTCCATACTTTGGCTACTGTCAATAGTGCTGCTATAAACATTGGGGTGCATCTGCTCCTTTGAATCAACACTCCTTTGGATAAATACCTAGTAATGCAATTGCTGGGGAATAGGGTAGTTTTCTTTCCAATTTTTGGAGGAAGTTCCATACTTTTTTCCAGGGTGACTGTACCAGTTTGCATTCTTATCAGCAGTGCAAAAAGTGTTCCTCTTGTTCTTCATCCTTGCTAACATCTGTTGTTGCCTGAGTTGTTAATTTTAGCCATTCTGACAGGCATGAGGTGGCATCTTACTGTGGTTTTGATTTGTATTTCTCTGATGATGAGTGATGTTGAGCATCTTTTCATGTGTCTCCTAGCCATCTGGATGTCTTTTTGGAAAAGTGTCTATTCATGTCTTTTGCCCATTTTTTCACTGGATTATTATTATTATTTGGATGTTGAGTTTGATAACTTCTTTATAGATTTTGGGTACTAACCCTTTATCTCATATGTCATTTGCATATATCTTCTCCCATTCCCTCAGTTGCCTTTCAATTTTGCTGATTGTTTCCTTTGCTTTGCAGAAGCTTTTTATCTTAATAAGGTCCCAATAGTTCATTTTTGCTTTTGTTTCCCTTGCCTCCGGGGACATGTCGAGTAAGAAGTTCCTGCGGCCGAGGTCAAAGAGGTTATTGTCTTTTTTCTCCTTTAGGATTTTGATGGCTTCCTGTTTTATGTTGAGGTCTTTTATCCATTTTGAGTTTATTTTTGTGTGTGGTGTAAGAAAGTGGTCCATGTTCATTCATCTGCGTGTCGCTGTCCAGTTTTCCCAGCACCATTTGTTGAAGAGATTGTCTTTTTCTTCCACTGGATATGCTTTCCTGCTTTGTCAAAGATTAGTTGGCTATACATTTGTGGGTCCATTTCTGGGCTCTCTTTTCTGTTCCATTGATCTATGTGTCTGTTTTTGTGCCAGTACCATACTGTCTTGATGATTACAGCTTTGTACTAGAGCTTGATGTCTAGAATTATAACGCCTCCAGCTTTGGTTTTCTTTTCCAAGATTGCTTTGGCTATTTGGGGTCTTTCGTGGCTCCACACAAAAATTTTTTTAAAATATTTTTATTTCTAGGAGAGAGAGAGAGACCGCGTGAGCAGGAGAGGGTCAGAGAGAGAGGGAGATACAGACTCTGAAATAGGCTCCAGGCTCTAAGCTGGCAGTCAGCACAGAGCCCGCCGCAGGGCTCGAACCCACGAACTGCGAGATCATGACCTAAGCGAAAGTCGGACACTTAACCGACTAAGCCACCCAGGTGCCCCCGTGGCTCCATACAAATTTTACGATTGTTTGTTCTAGCTTTGTGAAGAATACTGGTATTATTTTTATTTTTTTTTTTGAACATGTTGAGCCTCAACTTTTTTTATTTATTTATTTTTTTACAAATAGTTTATTGTCAAATTAGTTTCCACATAACACTCAGTGCTCATCCCCACAAGTGTCCTCCTCCATGCCCATCCCTCCTCCCCCCCACATCCATCAGTCCTCAGTTTTTGTCAGCATTCAAGAGTCTCTCATGGTTTGCCTCTCTCCCTTTCCCCCACCATTTCCGCCCTTCTTCTCCCCCTTGGTCCTCTGTTAAGTTCCTCCTAATCCTCCTATACGTGCAAACATATGATATTTGTCCTTCTCTGCCTGACTTATTTCGCTCAGCATAACACCCTCAAGGTCCATCCATGTTGCTACACATGGCCAGATTTCATTGTTTCTCATTGCCATGGAGTATTCCATGGTATAGATAAACCACATCTTCTTGATCCATTCATCTGTTGATGGACACTTAGGCTCTTTCCATGTTTTAGCTATTGTGGAGAGTGCTGCTATGAACATTGGGGTCCATGTGCTCCTATGCCTCAGCATTTCTGTATCCCTTGGGTAAATTCCTAGCAGTGCTATTGCTGGGTCATAGGGGAGTTCTATTGTTAGTTTCCTTAGGAACCTCCACACTGTTTGCTGGTATTATTTTGATAGGGATTGCATTGAATGTTTAGATTGCTTTGGGAGTAGTATTGACAGTTTAACAATAGTTGTTGCAATCCACGAGCATGGACTGTTTTTCCATTTCTTTGTGTCTTCTTCAATTTCTTTCATAAGCTTTCTGTAGTTTTCAGTGTATAGATTTTTCACTTGGTTAGGTTTATTCCTAGGTATTTAATGTTTTCGGTTCAATAGTAAATGGGTTAGATTCCTTGATTTCTCTTTCTGCTGCTTCATTACTGGTGTATAGAAATGCAAATGATTTCTGTACATTGATTTTATATCCTGCAACTCTGCTGAATTCATATATTAGTTCTATCAGTTTTTTGGTGGAGTCCTTTGGCTTTTCCACATAGAGTATCATGTCATCTGCGATGAGTGAAAGTTTAACTTCCTTCTTGCCAGTTTGGATACCATTTATTTCTTTGTGCTCTCTGATAGCTGAGGATAGGACTTCTAACTCTATGTTGAATAACAGCAGTGAGAGTGGACATCCTTGTGTTCCTGACCTTAGGGGCAAAGCTGTCAGTTTTTCTTCGTTGAGGATAATAATAGCTGTGGGTCTTTCTGATTTTGAGGTATAATTCTTCTAACCCTACTTTCTTAAGGCTTTTTACCAAGAAGGATGCTGTATTTTGTCAAATGCTTTTTCTGCAACTATTGAGAGGATCATGTGGTTCTTATCCTTTCTTGGATTAATGTGATATATCACATTGATTGATTTGCAGATATTGAACCAGCCCTGCATCCCAGGAATTCATCCCACTTGATTGTCGTTAATTATTCTTTTAATGTATTGTTGGATCTGGTTTGCTAGTATCTTGTTGAGAATTGTTGCATAGGTGTTTGTCGGGGAAATTGGTCTCTAGTTCTCCTTTCTCGTGGGGACCTTGTCTGGTTTTGGAATCAAGGTAATGCTGGCCTCATAGAATGAATTTGGAAATTTTTCCTTTCATTTATATTTTTTGGCACAGCTTCAAAAGTATAGATGTTAGCTCTTATTTAAATGTTTGGTAGAATTCTCCTGGAAAACCATCTGGCCCTGGACTCTTTTTTGTTGGGAAATTTATGATTACTGATTCTATTTCTTTACTGGTTATGGGTCTGTTGAAATTTTCTATTTCTTGCTGTTTCAGTTTTGGTAGTTCATGTTTCTAGGAATTTGTCCATTTCTTCCAGATTACCCAATTTGGTGGTGTATAATTGCTCATAATATTCTCTTATTTTTGTTTGTATTTCTGTGGTATTGGTTGTCTTCTCTCCTCTTTCATTCTGATTTTATTGATTTGTGTTCTTTTTCTTTTTGATCAATCTGGCTGGAAGGGGGGGGGTATCAATTTTGTTAATTCTTTGAAAGAGCCAGCTCCTGGTTCTTTTTTTTTTGTTTTTAATTTCATTATTATTGATTTCTGCTCCAATCTTTATTATTTCTCTCCTGCTGGTTTTGGGCTTTATTTACTGGTCTTTTTCAGCTTTTCTGGTTGTAAGGTCAGGTTGTATATTCAAGACTTTTCTTCCTTCTTTAGGGAGACCTGGATTGCTCTCTAACTTCTCTCTTATGACTATTATTGCTGCATCCCAGAGGTTTTGGGCTGTTGTGTTTTCATTTTCATTAGTTGATAGGATGCCACTTTTATTTTTTTTTACATTTATTTCTTTTTGATAGAGACAGAACACAAGTGGGGGAGGGGCAGAGAGAGAGGGAGACACAGAATCCAAAGCAGGCTACAGGCATTGAGCTGTCGGCACAGAACCCGATGTGGGGCTTGAACCCAGGAACCGTGAGATCATGACCTGAGCCAAAGTCGGATGCTTAACCGACTGAGCCCCGCAGGCGCCCCACCACTTTTAAATATTACCAATTAAAGTCATGATTTGTTAGAATTGGTATAGTACCAATTACAGTGGCTTGCCTACTTTATTCTGTTCAATATTAAGAAATTAATTCAGGGGCACCTGGGTGGCTTGGTTGAGTGTCTGACTCTTTCTCACGTAATGATCTCATGGTTTGTGTGTTTGAGCCCCAGGTTGGGCTTTGTGCTGACAGTGACGAGTCTGCTTCAGATTTTCTGTCTCCCTGTCTGTCTGCTACTCCTCTGCTTGCACTCTCTTTTCCTCTCAAAAAATAAATAAATATTTAAAAAAAGAAATTAATTCAACTTCCAGGTGATTCCTCTGAGCTAACTTTATACACTTTGAGGCTTTCTATTAGCCTCTGAAGAATTGTGAATTAATGTTTACCCTTTTTTTCATAAGTCTTTAGCTTCCTGTAGCCAAGCATTAGTGTCCATTTATGTCAGCACTAGTGTGGGCACATTTTTGTTCTTAGAACATGGTCAGTATTTAATTTTCTATCCCTATTTGTAAAAGGAATCCTTAAGGAAACTGATATAATTGGCATGTGTATTTATTTGCTACCAGGTATCTCTTAAGACTTAAACAGCCTCTTTCACTAATTCCATGATACTCTTTTCTCTTTGCTTCCTAGAGACTTCCTTGCTTCATTTTTTTTCCTATTGGAATTTTTCTATATTCATTACTGACATTTTGCTTTGCTTCTTATGGGTAATTGTATGTTCAGTTCTGCATTTTGATTTTTCGAAAAAGCTCACCTGTGCTCGTAACTTTGCATATCATTTCTATGCGAATGGTTTCCAAATTCCTTATCATGGCTCCCGCTACTGTGTCCTCCCTTTCTGTTTCCAAATGCTTTCTTTCCCCCTGTTTATCATTCTTCCAGTCTCATTGTGAATCTACGTACATTATTCTGTTATGATATTCATCTAGTCCGTGATTAAGTACTGCCCACTCTTTATTTTGTATTCCCTGCTACCTTTCCGATAGAGGACAAGGCATCTATTTTGATTGTTATAAAAACCTTGTAATTGGTTTTTCAGGGTGTTGTCCCTCTTTCAATCTGGCAAAACCCCAATTCTCATTATATACCATTTTACCTATAAGTCCAGGCTTTCTATTTCTTAAGATGCATACCTGAAAAGTAAATAGGAGCTACAAGGTGATTTTGGATCCTTAGTTATAGCTTTCTGTGTATTAGCTGGCCAGGTCTTTTCCGTATGTGAATAATTGAGCGTGAATGCTGGTGTATTCTTTTATTTGACCTTATTTTTTGAATAAAATCATTTAAGATATTAAGCATACTTACAGTTTTAAAGAAATAAATATTTAGGTACAAGTTCCCTTTCTCAGTAGCCTTCATCATTTTTCCCTTCTTAGTCATTTAAATCCAGCATTGGCTCATTTCTCTAGTTTAAGTAGAAAACAGCTTCATGAATAAATTTGTAAAGTTTGACAGGGTCAGAAATGTTTCACAGCTATAAATGTACACTTATTTCTTATTCTTCTGCTCAAAAGCTTCATGCTGGTTGATTGGGTGAGTTTTGGAAAGTCCATAACTTCCTCATACAATTTTTCAGGGAAATGATATATTTAATCAAGGCAACTTACACTAATAACTGTAATAACCACACTTCAGCACTTTGACACAATAAACATTTATGTCTTGTTCATGAGGAGTCAAATTTGGAAATTTAAGTTTATGTTACTCTCATCTGTGTCTCTCTATTAATGATAACTTGGTTTCTTAGTTTGTGATGCTGTAATAGAATACCATAGACTATGTTGCCTATAAACAACATAAATGGATTTCTCGCAGTTCCGAAGGCTGGAAATCTGTGATCAGAGTGCCTCGTGGTCGGGTTCTTGTGAGACTCTCTTCCACATTGAGGACTACTATTCTAGCATATTCTCACATGGTCCAGGCAGCAAGAGAACTATTTTCGATCTTTTTTATAGGGGCATCAATTCCATGCATAAGGACTCCACACTCAAAGCTAGTTAGCTCCTAAAGGGCCTACAATAAACAATTGCTAGGTCATGAAATAATTTGTACATTTCTATTGTGATATCCAGTCTTCATTAGATGTCTGTTAGGTCTAGTCTATTTATAGTATTGTTCAATTCTTCCATTTTCTTCTTCTGCTTAGTTGTATCCAGTGTTAGTTATATTCAAGTCTCCAATTCTTGTTGTTTTTGTCTCTTAAAAATCAAACACTTTGCAAATGTATATTCTTTATTAATATAAACATTTACAATATACATTAAGAGAAATGGGTCAGGAAAATAATTTTTTTAATGTTTTTTAAAAATTTACTTCTGAGAGAGAGAGAGAGAGAGACAGCATGAGTAGGGAATGGGCAGAGAGAGAGGGAGATACAGAATCTGAAACAGGCCCCAGGCTCTGAGCTCACTGTCAGCCCAGAGCTGGATGCAGGGCTCGAGCCCACGAACTGTGAGATTACAACCTGAGCCAAAGTCACATGCTCAACCAACTGAGCCACCCAGGTGCCCCAGGAAAATAATTTTTTAAAACACGTAGAATTAAAACTGATTTTTAAAACTGGGGCTCCTGGGTATCTGTGTCAGTTATGTGTCAAACTCTTGGTTTCAGTCATGATCTCAAGGTCCTGAGATCAAGCCCCGTGTCTAGCCTGCTTAGGTTTCAATCTCTCCCTCTCTCTCTCTGCCCCCCCCAAATAAATAAATAAACTTTAAAAATTATGTTAAAAATAAGCCCCTGTTGTTGAAATAGTAACTTCTTTTATTTTGTTGATTCATATATATCAGATATAAGGAATATATTAAAATCTCACTCCAGAAACCCATAGCTATTTCCAAAAGCCCCCAGCCCATCCAATTAGTATTGTTCATTATGATATTTCCCTCTTAAATTCTATTAATTTTTGCAACATGTATTTTGTACATTTCTTGTTAGGTGAATATAGACTTATAAATTCTTTATTTTTGAAACTTTCATCTTTTTTTAAAGCACATTGTTTATTTTCTCTACACCAAATCTTACATGTACATCACCACACCTTTTATTTTATTTTATTTATTTTATTCTTTTAAATAAGCTTTAGGCCCATCCTGGGCCGTGAACTCATGTCCCTAAGTTCAAGAGTTGTATTCTCTACCAACTGAGCCAGTTAGGTGCCCTTAACACTTTATCCTTACAAAATGTTCTTTGTCATTAGTAACAGTTTTGGTCTTAAAGTCTGTTCAGTTTCACATTAGTCACTCAAGTCAACCTTTGGTTGCTGTTTCCATCGCATATCTATTTCTGTAGTTTTACACTTAACCTGTTTCTGTCTTTGAATTTACTTTGTGTCTGTTCTTAAGATAATATAGTTGAATCATTTTATACCTATTCTGTCAATCTTCATCCTTTGGTTGGAGTTTTTAATTCATTCATAGTTAATGTAATTACTGATTAAATAGGTATTATATTTGCTTATTTCTTTGTTTTCACTATTATATCTTATTTTTTATTCATCTATTTCTCCCTTATGCTTCTTTAGTTTAAATTGATATTTTCTAATATAGCAGTTTAATTTATAGTAGTTAAGGTTATCTAGAGATTTATTATAATGATTTGACTCATACTATTATGGAAGTTGGCATGTCCCAAAATCTTAGGGTGAATTGGCATTGTAGAGACCTTGAAGAGCCAGTTGTGAATTTCCAGTGCAAAGGTCAACAAACTTGAGACTCTGGAAGGCTTAATGTTTCATTTGTAGTCTAAAAGGTATCATGTAGGAAGAATACTCTCTTACTCAAGGGCATGTCAGTCTTTAGTTTTATTTAGGCTTTCAGCTGTTGAATAATGCCACCTCATATTAGTTAGGTCAGTCTGCTTTACGTTGTCTAATTTAAATGCTAATCTCATTGAAAAATACCCTCACAAGTATAAACCTCCAGAATAATGTTTGAACAAATAATCTGAGCACTCTGTGGCCCACTGAAATTGAACATAAAGTTAACCATCACATAATTTGTCATTTATTTTACAATGTTTTTGAGTTATTTCCTAAGTGGTCCCTGGGAGTCATAAGTAACATCATAATTTATAACAGTCTAATTCAGATAATAATGATGCAGTATTAGTTGTATAAAATTTTTAGTTTTAATAGACTTCCATTCTCACTTTGTGATGTTATTGTCAACTACACTATATACTTGTATGCTAAAAAACATAGAGATATAATTACTGCTTTAATCTGTTGCCTTTCAAATTAGATGGAAGATAATAGGTATAAGGCAATAACTACATTTATAATGTCTATTGTTTCTTACCTATATGCAGGCATTCTTTGTTTTATTCCATGTTGCAGATGTATTGAACAAGTCTGTTGGCATCATTTCTCCAACAGCATTAGCAGACTGTGTGTTTCTTTGTCATTTTGTCATTTCTTTTCATTTTGGTAATTTTTGAAATATTTTAATCTTTTCATCATTATATTTATGGTGATCTGTTATCTATGATAACTTTCTAAAAGCTCAGATTATGGTTAGCAGTTCTTAGTAATAAATTAGTATTGGTATTATTTTTTGGTAATAAATTAGTTTTTAATCAAGGTATATTCACTACACATTTATTCAACACCAAGATTAGGGTCACAGACCTCCTGCACATTCAAAACCCTATGTATAACTTTTGATTCCCCAGATACATAATTAATAGCCTAATTTTTTTGGAGGTCTTATCAATAACATTAACAGTTAACATGTATTTTGTATGTTATATGTATAACATACTATATGCTTCTTGTAAGCTAGAGGAAAGAAAATGTTATTATGAAAATAATGATGAGTAAATATTTACATTACTCTATTGAAAAACATCTGCATATAAGCAAGAATAAACATTTCCAATCCCTGTTATTCAAGGTTGTGTTGTACTTTGTTCATTTAGATGTAATACTATTGCACACTTAAGAGGATATGGCATTAGTGTTAAAATATATTTTATATGCACTGGAAAACAAAAAAAATATTCATTTGACTCAGTTTATTGTGATATTACTTTCATTGAGGTTTTTAGAATGTAAACCACAAGATCTAAGTGATATGCCTGTAGTTACCTTTATTAGTACTCTTAATTTCTCATGTATATTCAGGTTACTTTCCAGGGTCTACATACTTCAGCCTGATGGACTCCTTTTAGTATTTCTTTTAGGCAAAGTCTGTTAGAGACAAATTCTTTCATTTACAAATATCTTTTTTTTTCCCTCAAATTTTTTAAGGATAGTTTTACTTCATATAGAATTCTGGAGTTAAAGTCTTTTTCTTTAAAACTTTGAAACTGTTGTATCCCTACATTCTGGTCCATATGGGTTTTGATGAAAAATCAGCTATTAATCTCATTGAGTATCCTTTGTACATGATGAATCACTTGTTTCATGCTGATTTCAAGATTTTCTCTTCATCCTTCATCAGTTTGATTCTAATATGTGACTGTGAGGATGTGTTTCAATTTATTCTACTTGTATTTTGTTGAGCTGCTTAGGTCAGTAAATAGATGTATTTGATCACATTCAGGAGGGTTTCAGTTATCGTTTCTTAAAATACACATTTTTTCCCCTTGTCTTGCTCTACTCCTATGTCTCTAGTTGTGCCTCTTTTGGAATGCTTATTTGTGTCACAGATCTCTTGAGCTCTTCAATATATTTTGTTTTTGTTACTCTTTTTGTTAAGATACAGTGATCTCTACTGACCTATCCTCAAATTCACGTTTTCTTTCTTTTGCCTGCTCAGTTCTGTTGTCAAGCACTTCTAGTGATTTTTCATTTGTCATTGTTCATATCAACTCCAGAATTTCTCTTTGAGTCTTTTCTTTTGTAAGCTTATATATTTATTTTGAGAGACAGGGAGAGAACAAGGGAGAGGCAGACAGAGAGGGAGAGTAAGAATCCCAGGCAGGCTCCATGCTGTCAGCTCAGAGCCCAATGTGGGGCTTAAACTCATGAACCATGAGGTCATGATCTGAGCCAAAATCAAGAGTCAGATGCTTAACTGACTGAGCAACCCAGGTACCTCTCTTTGAATCTTTTAAAAATAATAATGTGTATATTTTATTGATATTCTCCGGTGAGACAAAATTTTCACACTTTTCATTAGTTCTTTAATCTTGCTTCCCAATAGTTCTTTGAATGAATAGTAGCCAATTTAGTTTTAGTCTACTAATTCCAATGGGTTGTCTTCCTTAGGGACAGTTTCTCTTAAAATTTTTTATACTATGTGCCATCTTGTTCATTTGCATATTAGTTTTATTGTTCAACACCAGACATTTTATATAATTTAGCAACTCTAGAAATAATTTTTTTTCTCTCCAGGGTTCATTGTTATTTTTGCTGTTTTTACTCGTTTACTGAATTTTCCCAATTGTGTATTTTTTTTTTCTTTTTTTCTACTCTGTTCTATTCACTTGGCTTTGTTGCTGGCAAATGTCTTATATTCCTAACAATAAGTCCCCTATGGACATCTCTTTCCCCAGGGCTTCATTTTAAGCTTTTTATTTAGCCTGTTTACATCAGTTCTTATCCTGGGCCTGAGGCTGCTGTGGTAACAAAACATTGGTACTCATTATATTTTTACAAATGATCCTAGGTAATAGTTTTTCTCACCAGGCAAGACTTGTTTCAGGTCAAAGAAAATGAGGCCTTGGGATGAGGTCTTCTAGGAAACCACCAGATTGGTTAAGTAATGATCATTCTCTGGTAATGCACTTTTGAAAGAGCTCTATCTCAGTTCCCATTCAATTAGTTATCAAGCTACTTGTTTTCATAGTGAAAGATTGTTTATTTTCAAGGCTAACACACATTTGAGGAATGGGAGATGAGAGAATAGAGCAAGTTATAGTGCCAAAAATTCCCCTGTTATTACTGAGATTCAGCTATTTCATTAATATATTCTCTCAAATTATTGCAAGGCTTTGTTTTATTTCCATAATTCTCAACAAATTTACTATGACAATTCTATCCGTGTTATTTTTTAATTTATGAAGGTGATGATTTTGCGAGGTCCTAATCTGCTATTCCCAGTGGTAATCTTTCATTTTCTGGTTTGTTTTTAAAAGATATATAATTGTTTTAGTAGCTTATTTCAATTGATCATGACATACATACTCTGGAATGTGGTAACCTCACTTTGAGAAAACTGTTTTATGAAGAAGAGGAAAGAAACTCTTTTCCTAATAGAAACAATAAATTTGCAACAATTAGGAGTTTCTTCAAAGGTAGGGCTGTGGTAGGAACCCCTCCCTAAGGAGAAAGAAAAAATTGAAGAAGAGAGAGGAGAAGACTTCAAGGTCACCTAGATATGAGTCCAGCTGCCTACATCCCCCATGTTCTTGTAAACTGAAACAACTTAATCAGACTTCATGTTTATGTGTATTACCATATATGGGAGACAAAGAAATAGAAAATGCATAAAAAACCCTATGCCATATGATGTGGGCCGCTCAGTTCTTTTGGGTACGAACCCAACTGAGCGGTGCCGGCAAAATATAGTTGCTTCCTGGAAAGAAAAGTCTCGGTGTCACGACTCTCTGAGCGAGAATCCTGCAACAGGGCAAGTCACTTTGTCATTTAATCAGCTTCTTAGACCATCTTTCAAGAGTATCACTGAAAATATCCTTTGTGGTTTCTAATGAAGTTTTAAACTAAATGAATCCTAAAATCTATTCCAATAATGAATTTTTCCTAAGAATCTGTTATTTCAGTTTATTGAGACTACCAATAAAATTCCAATTCCAAAAACAAAGCATCTATGTGTGAAGGTTGGTATTAGTATATGAAGAAATAATACCTTTAAGTGGATGTATAAGGTATGTATATATAATTGTTTAAAGAGAGAATTTCACAATCACATACTCATTCGAGGCCTGAGACTAATACTAGAATATATTATCATAGAAATATGCCACTCAAAAGTCATGAGGAAGCATAAGGCAAGCTGACACCCCACAAACATTGTGCCCCCCTCCCCTGCGCCAGCATGTGTGATATTCCTCAGGCACTCCTGCAGAAGAACAAAGGAAAGGAAATAAAACAAATGGTTAACTGATAGAGATCACAGTCATACAGGACAGGAGTCTCCATCAGTTTACAAATACTTTAGTTAATTACAAGAAAAAAGGCAATCTTGTCAATAAGCCTAATGTCCAGAAACCTAGAGATTTGCTTCCTGGAGTCCCCACATCACCTTGCCCTCCATAGTGATGTTGGGAACAAGGGCAAGAAGGCAATGGCAGGGAAAATGAAAATTCCTTATAACCGGCAGCCCATAGATAAATACTTGAGGCAAATACAGAGTATAACATTTCTCCAGGAAGCCCCTGCAGCCCTAATGTTAATGCCTTACTAGAGGGAAAACAACCTTAGCTTGACAATAGCTAGGCCTCCAGGACCCTGTGAGTCCTCTTTAGCATATGAAAATCTCTTTGGAAACTTGTTCTTGTCTTTACCTCCCCCAACTCCACAGTCAGTCTTCACTAAGCCAGTGTAGCTCTTTCTGCCTGGGCGTTCTGTCCCCTTGCCTTAAGAAAATCACCTTTTTACACCAAAGGCCTGTCAAGAACTCTTTCTTGGCCTGATACCAGCTCCATACCCACATCACTCCAAAACCCCATCAAAAAAGATAAAAGATATCTAGATTAAGTTGTTGAGGTTTTTTTCATATTCTGCAATTTTTGTTAAGAAGGAGCTAATTTGTATTAAAAAAATTTTTTTTAATGTCTTATTTCTGAGAGACAGAGAGAGAGAGAGAGACAGCATGAACAGGTGAGGGTCAGAGAGAGAGGGAGACACAAAATCTGAAGCAGGCTCCAGGCTCTGAGCTAGCTGTCAGCACAGAGCCTGATGCGGGGCTCGAACCCACGAACCGTGAGATCATGACCTGAGCCGAAGTCTGATGCTTAACCGACTGAGCCACCCAGGTGCCCCGCTATTTTGTATTTGAATTATCAACATTTTCTCATGGTATTTATGGTATATATTTATTGTAAAAGATACCCAAATTAATATAAAACATGTCCAATTTTGTGAATACTCCATAACTACAATACAAATAGAAAACATCACAAAACCAATAGGTGTTGTGGCATTTTTAACAACGACAATATGATATATTAGAAGACAATTTCATTCTTTTTGTAATTTAACCCCTGGTTTTCAGCTAGCTTCCATGTGCCATTGCTGTGTTCCTCACTGTTACTCTAGTGTGTATGTGTTTGTCCTACCTAATATCTTTCTAGTATATTTTCAGTGACATCCTTATTTTTGTATAATGGCTTTTTAAAGGATCTACCCCTATTATTCAGAGTGTAGGAGTCTATTTTTCTATCAGTATTCAATCCACCTTGTTAAACTAGAAGCCAGTTGGTGTTTTGTAATGGAAACAAGTAAGGAATATTTGCTTGTGCCTCTATAATTATATCTAGCTTCAAACTGGTCCCTTTACTGTTTAGGCTCCTATATTAACATATTCTTTGTATGTTTTATATGTCCATTAAACATACATATGTGAAATGACACTTCAAACTAAAACTTGAGGGGCACCTTGGTGGCTCAGTTGGTTAAGCGTCCAACTTCAGCTCAGGTCATGATCTCGCTGTCCATGAGTTTGGGCCCTGAGCCGGACTGTGCTGACAGCTCAGAGCCTGGACCTGGCTTCGGATTCTGTGTCTTCCTCTCTTTCTGACCTTTCTCTCTCTCTCTTTTCTTTTCTTTTCTTTTCTTTTCTTTTCTTTTCTTTTCTTTTCTTTTCTTTTCTTTTCTTTTCTTTTCTTTTCTTCCTTCCATCCTTCCATCCATCCTTCCTTCCTTCCTTCCTTCCTTCCTTCCTTCCTTCCTTCCTTCCTTCCTTCTTTCCTTCCTTCCTTCCTTTCTCTCTTTCTCTCTCTCTCTCTCAAAAGTAAAAATTTAAACATTAAAAAAAATAGAGACTATTCCTTACTCCTTTCTAAAATAAAACACTAACACATGGTACTGTGTGTATATTTTATATATACTCATACTTCAAGCCATAGAAGACTAGTTTGTAATGAAGAAATAGGTTGAAAATAGAATTACAACAGTTACTGAGATATTAATTTTGTTTGTCATTTCAGTTGTGTTCTTTTCTGCACTTTCTAATGCTTCGTGATCATCTTGGGAAATAGAAGCTATCATATGAATAAAAGGATCCGAATGGTCTGCAGGCCAAAGTGTGAAAGCAGAGTTGTAAGGTAAGGATTATCTAGTCTCGAAGAATTAAATTTGAGAAGAGAAAAAACTAGCTTCTGTGAAATCCTGAAAGAAGGAGACTGTAACATTGCCTTTTGAAGTGGTTTCTTTTTTCTTAACGTGTGTGTATGTTTTCTTTCATTTTTTGAAGTTTCTTTCTTTATTTTTTGTGGGGGGGGCAAGCATGGGAGTGGCAGAGAGAAAGGGAGAGAGAGGAAAATCCCAAGCCGAGTCCTTACTGTAAGAGTAGGGCCCGATGTGGGGCTTAAACTTACGAGCCATCAGATCATGACCTGAGCTGAAATCAAGAGTTGGACGCTTACCTGACTGAACCATGTAGGCTCAGTGTATTTTTTTTTTTTTGATAAAAGTTAAAATGTAGAAAAATTAGAGTAAAAGGGGAAGTCCAACCAACCACAGCCTCTTTAATTTTCCTCTTCTCTTCATAGAAGTTTATCTTCCAACTGGTTTTTCATGAATTTCTGTTTGTAATAATGTGCATACACAGACTTACAGTTATTCTTTATTATGCTTTAGTTATCTGGTCATTTTTTCTTGTTACTCATGAATTCTGGTTCATTCCTTACTTGATAGTATATTTAATAATGTATTTATCCACTCATTTATTGAGGGACATCTAGATTTCAAAATTTGCTACTATAAATATTTATTGGACAGGTGAGTTTTGTGCTTTCTTTTCAATCTAAACTGATAAACTCTAATTGTTAACAGATATCTTTAATCCATTGTCTTTTCTTGTTGTTTCTCTGTATACTTGTTACAAATATTATAGTTTATTCCATATACCATAGTGTGTTCAGCACAGTCTTTAATTGCAGTATCAATGTTCTGATTTACTAACACAAGTAGCATTCTGAGAAAAAGCTATATGCATATTTTGTGATAAACTATATTACGTATACTATAGTGTGATAAACACACTGAAACCGCACTCTCTTGATGCAAGGGATAGGTAGCATTCTCTGAAACATCTTTTATAAATGTTTATTTTCATGGTGTGTTACATACAAATTTGTACCTATTTCTTTTTTAAAAATATAATTTATTGTCAAATTGGGTTATATATAGCATCCAGTGTTCATCACAACAAGTGCCCTCCTCAATGCCCATCACGCATTCCCCCCAACCCCTGCCATCCACCCTCAGTTTGTTTTCTATATTGAAGAGTCTATTCTGGTTTGCCTCCCTCCCTATTTGTAACTATTTTTTTCCCCTTCCATTCCCTCATGGTCTTCTGTTAAGTTTCTCAATATCCATATATGAGTGAAAACATATGATGTCTGTCCTTTCTCTGACTGACTTACTTCACTTAGCATAGTACCTTCCAGTTCCATCCACATTGCTACAAAAGGCATGCTTTAATTCTTTCTCATTGCCAAGTAGTATTCCGTTCTAAACCACATCTTCTTGATCCGTTCATCAATTGATGGGAATTTAGGCTCTTTCCATGATATGACTATTGTTGAAAGCGCTGCTGTAAACATTGGGGTACCTGTGCCCCTATGCATCAGCACTCCTATATCCCCTGGGTAAGTCCCTAGTAGTGCTTGCTCTTGCTGGGTCATTGGGGGGGGGGTATTTTTAATTTTTTTTCAGGAATCTCCACACCGTTTTTAGCTCTTTCATCCATTGAAATAAGAGTACCTAGATGCAATGAAAGTTTACCATTCTTTAAATATATTCAATATGTTTTCTGAGTGTATTATTTGTAGTACAATGTGGTGAAGACATTTAGTCTCTGTAATAACACTACTGTGATGAAATGAATAACTAGCACTCTATGCAACATCTTGTATACACGTTTCTTTATATGCTCTGTTACATGTACCATTGTTTGTTGAGCAATTTTGTTGTCATACTGAAAAACACATAACATGGAATCTGCCCTTTTAATAAATTCAGTGGATAGTACAACATTTTTAACTATAAGCAGAATATTGGACAGTATCTCTCAAGAACTTTATCTTTTGTAACTAAAATTTTACACTCATTTAATGGCAGCTCTTTATTTTCCCTTTTCCTCAGTGCTTATCAACCACCACTCTACCTTTTGCCTTTGTAAGTTTGATTACTGTAGATGCCTCATAGAAGTAGAACCATGCAGTAATTTTCCTTTTGTGACTGGCTTATTTCACTTATGTTCTTAAGATGTTATCACATATGACAGGATCTCCTTCCTTTACATAACTAAATAATATCCCATTTTATTTGTTTACCTAGCAATGGAAATTTAGGTTGTTGGAACCTCTATAAAAAATTCTGGAATGCATATGAAAGTAAAACTACCTCCTTGATATCCTAACATCCTTTCTTTTGGGTAAATATCCCAAAGTGAAAATTTTGTATCATATAGTATTTCTCAGAATATATTTTTGTGGCACCTCCATGCTGTTTTCCATCATGTCTGTTCTAGTCTACAGTGACAAGAACAATGTACTAGGCTTCCTTTTTCACCATACTGTCACTAGCATTTGTTATGTCTTCTATTTTCTATATTAGCCATCTTACCATGTGTGAGCTCAATGTTGTATTCATTTGCATTTTGTTAGTGATTGGAGATGTTGAGCATCTTTTCATATGCCTATTGACCACTTTAATGTCTGTCTTTGAAAAATGTGTATCCAAATTATTCACCCATTTTGTAATTATTTTATCAGTGTTTTGCTACTGAGATATAGGAGTACCAATAATATTTTGGGAACTAACCCATTCTCAGATATATAGTTTATAAATATTTTCTTCCATTCCCTAGATTTCCTTTTCACTCTGTTGGCCATTCCCTGTCTGGTACAGAAAATTTTTCTGCTTGATACAGTCCCACTTGTGTATTTTTGTTCTCGATGCCTTTGTTTCCTGTGTCCTGTGCAAGGAATGATGGTTAAAACCAATGTCATGAAGCTTTCACCTCTATTTTTTCTAGGAGTTATACCATTTCAGGTTTTATATTTCAGATTTTAATTCATTTTGAGTTAATTTTTGTGTATGGTGTACATACCATAAAGGACCAATTTCATTCATTTGCATATGGATATCCAGTTTTCCCATGTGATTTCTTGAGGAGACTTTCCATTCCACATTGTGCATTCTTGCCACCTTTCTGGAATATCACTTGATTTCCCTGAATGTTTATTGTGTTAAAAGAAAATTTATTGCACTTGTTGATTCTAACAATTTTGTTTGTTGTATCTTTAATATTTTCTGTATACTGGATGGTGTTATATGGAAACAAAAAATTTTATTTCTTTATGGGTGAATTACATTTGTTTCTTTTTCTTGCCTAATTGTTCTGGATAGGACAGGTAGTTTCACATTGTATACAAGTTGCTAGAGTGACCATACTTGTCTTTTTTATCTTAGATTAAAAGTTCTCAGTTTTTCATCATTGAATTTTATCTTAGTTATGGGATTATCATATACAGCCTTTGTGATATTGAGTTACATTCCTTCAATACCTAGTTTGTTGAGCATTTTTATCATGGAAGGTTGTTGGCTTTGTCTATTAAGATGATTATATGGTTTTTATCCTTTACTGTGTTAATGTGTGTCACATTTGTTTGTACATTTTTAAGCATCCTTGCTTGCCTAGGATCCTATAAATTCTACTTGATCATGGTGATGAAGTTTTGGTGTGATGGGGGATTCATGGGGTCCAGAGCAGATGGCCAAGAAAGAATTCTTGAAGACATCTTTGGTGCAAGAAGGGGATTTTATTAAAGAATGGGGACAGGATCCATGGGCAGGAAGAGCTGCACTGGGGTAGTTCTGATGAGTAACTGATTATATATCCTCAGGGTGGGAAGGGGTTAGGGATAGAGTAAGTCTCCAAGGAATTCTGGAAGCAAGGTTTCCAGGACCTTCAGGGGGCTACCTGTTGCTAGGGAAATGATTTATTATCATTTAATGAAATTTTAGTCATGAGATCCTTCAGATGTATATCAGGGGCCATAGGCTTGGAGTATGATTGCCAGCATATATGTTGGGGTAGTTGGGATAAAGGAAGTAGACTTACAGGAAAGGAAGTAGACTTACAGGATCTATGAGGTTGGGATAATGTTAAGCTAAGGTTCTCTTTTGACCCCAGCAAAGTGTCATTATCCAGGCAGCTGAGCTCCTAGAGGAAGGTCACTGCCAGTTTCAAGGACTTGTCAGCGAGCTATTGGCAGTAAGGGAATTTAATTTTTCATTTGCCTTAGTTTCCCACATCACCATGGGCAAGCATTAAACCCCTTTCCTTTGTTCTTGGGAAGCCAGGCATGTCCAAGGAATGTCACATATATTCCACTTGGGGGGGGGGGGCTGCCATCCTGTAATTTGCCCTCAGCTTGCCCCACACTCCTTTATCAACGGTGTATCATCATTTTGATGTATTGAAATCGATTTACTAGTAGTTTTGTTTAGGAATTTTGCCTCCATATTTACACAGAATGTTGAAGGTTAGCCGGTAGTTTTCCTTTTTTTCTAGTGACCTTATTTGGCTTCGATGTAAGGGTAATGCTGTCCTCATAGAATAAGCTTGGGATTGTTCTCTCCTTCTCTATTTTTGGGAACAGTTTAAGAAATAATGATAATTTTCTTTAAATATATGTAGAATTCACATATAAAGCCCTGTGTTCCATTAGCTTTTCGTTTTTAGAATGTTTTTTATTATTCTGTATCCTTACTTGTTATTGGTGGTATGTTGAGATTTTTAACTTTTTCATCATTCCAGATTGTTATGTTCTGTGTATAAGGAATATATTCATTTTTGCTAGATTATCCATTTTTTGGTCATACAGGTATTAATAGTATTATGATTGCTTTCATTTTTGTGGCATCAATTATAATTTCTCCTTTTTTATTAAAAAAATCTTTTTTAATGTTTATTCATTTTTGAGAGACAGAGAGAGAGTGTGAGCAGGGGAGGCCAGAGAGAAAGGGAGACACAGAATTCGAAGCAACTCCAGGCTCTGCGCTGTCAGCACAGAGCCTGAGGAACCCATGGACCGTGATATCATGACCTGAGCCGAAGTCGGATGTTCAACTGACTGAGCCACCCAGGCGCCCCTCTCCTTTTTTATTTCTGATTTTGTCGGAGTCCTTTTTATTATTCCTGGAAAAGTTTTATTTATCGCATAAAGGGAACTCACAATTTTGTTGACCTTTTCTATTTTTTCTGGTGTTTATTTCATTTGTAGAGAATCTTGAATTCCATAATCTTTATTATTTTATTCCTTTTGCTACTGTTTTGCTGAATTTGTTCTTTTATACTTCTGTTTGGTTAAAGTTAGGTTTTTTATTTGAGTTTTTTTTTTACATTTTAATGCAAGTTTTTACTGGTCTATAATTAACTCTTGCTACTGCTTTTGCTATATCCCATTGGTAGTGGTATGGTTTTTGTTTTTGTTTATGTTTTGTTTTTCATTTTTGTGAAGATTGTTTCCATTTTCTCCTTTGATTTGATCTTTGACCTGTTGTTTGATTAGGATTGTGTTGTTTAGTTTCTAAATATTTATTTTTCAGTTTTCTTAAGAGCATTTTTAAAACGGTTGTAATCTGACAGTTATAATAAAGGAATATAACAACTATGCATATGCATCCAGTGATAGAACAACCAGCTTTACAAAACAGAAGCTATAACAGATCAATGGACACATCAACAAATACATGCTGATAACTAGAAATTTAATCCATTCATTACAAGACACACAAGTAAACTAAGAAATCGGGGGGTGGGAGTGGGCAGAGACATGAAAAACCTAAACAATTTAAACAATATGTTAGATTTTATGGATATATATTAAAACTTTAATATATATTAAAATGATATATTAAAACTTTACCCAGATAATAGAGAAAATAATTTTTATACATAACACATGGGAAGTTTCAAAAATATTGATCATATATTTGCTTACAAAACAAATTTTAGTAAGTACCTTAAAATGAAAATGTTAAAAACAATTCATTACGTTAAATAAAATGAATTATGAACATAAATAAATGAAAAGAGATTTTCCTTTGAAGTGGTCAGTGGGGACTCCTGTTAAGCATCTCTTGTGTGAAGGAAGAAACACAAAAAAATCCCCAATTTCTCAATAAATAATCACACTTAAAATAGTATATATTAAAGTCTTTGGAGCATAGTTACATAAGTGGGCAGAGGTGTATTCGAAGCCTTAAACATTTTAACAATAAAGAAGGCAAAATGAAAATAAAAATCCAAGGTTGAAACATTAGAAAAGAAAATCAGATAAGAGAAAGTACAAGGAATGAAATAATTCAAAGCACAGAAATTAATGATATCATGAAGAGAAAAATAGTAGAAATAAGTAATAAATTAAAACCCTAAGTTTTCACAATAATTTCCAAAATAGACAAACTTGTCCCTAATTTAATTCACAATAAAAGGTAAGGATTACAAATATGGAAAAAGATAATGCAGGCAGGAAGCATGGGAAAAATGGGAAGTGATTACTTTTCAGAATTCTCTGTAATACATTTGGAAACATAGAATGGATCATCTTCATCGAGAAATTGAGTTTATTAAAAGATTCCATGAGAGCATAAGCCAAATGAATAGAGTGAATAAGAGAAATTATATGATAACTCACTTAGATGTTATAAATCTCCATAAAATTCAGTCCACACTTTAATCTTTTTTATGTATTTCTGGACATTTTTTTGTTCTTTAGTTAAGTTTAGGTTTTTGTCTTCATGTAATTTTGTTTCCTTATAAATAAATTTGTTAAGTGCAAAATCAATATTTTGCTGATTTCATACAATGAGTTGGAAAATATCCCGTATTTTCTAATATCTGGAATGTTTTTTTTTCCAATAATTATTTCATTATTTCTCAAATAAGTGTTTAGAAGAATTTCTTTGGTGAAACATTGTGCCTTGAATTTTTTTGCTTTAGTTTTCAGGTATAGATTATCTGAGAAATGGATAGTTGGATGAACCTTTAAAATCAATTAGTATCACTCATTACATTAATAGGACAGAGGTGAAAGAAACATAAATGGATACAGAATATTACTTTACAAAATTTAGCCATTTGCAGGATGAACTCCAGAAACTAGTTAAGAGATTGTGATGAGATTTTGGGGTGTTGGGGTTTGGAACTGACAGCCAGGAAAGAATTCTTGAAGATATCTTTGGTGAAAAAGGTGATTTTATTAAAGTACAAGGACCAGACCCTTGGGCAGGAAGAACTGTACTGGGGTGTAAAGAGTGACTGGTTATATACTATGGAGTTGGGAGAGGTAAAGACAAAAGGGAGGCCTCTGGAGGAACTTTGATCTGCTAAAGGCGACTCCTAAGATACCCGAGGCCTTACTATTGTCAAGCTAAGGTTGTTTTTCCCTCTAGTAAGGTATTAACATTTGGACAGTGGCGGGGGGGGGGGGGGGGGGGGGGGGGGGGGGGGGGTTCCTGGAAAATACTATACTCTGTATTTGCCTCAAGTATTTGTCAGTGGGCTGCAGGCTA
>NW_024082149.1:271799-313773 GCF_003009895.1 Hyaena hyaena | reverse complement strand
GTTAGAAGGCTCTCTCAGTGGATTCTGCGTCTTTTTTCTCCCAATCTCTCAGGTTTTGTAAGGTTTCCAAGGTCTTCGGATCTTTTCTGTGTGATGTATGGGCGCGAGTGCAAGTACGGAGCTCCTTACTTCTCCGCCATCTTGCCCTCTCTCCAAATGTTGATAATTATTGAAGTATGGGATTCGTTAGACTCTACTCTTCACTTCTGAACATATTTGAAATGTTCCATAATAAAAAGCATAAAAAGTGGCTAATTTCTCTAGTATTGTACTACCTATACAAAGTATCTGATCCTTCACATATATACTGGCTGCAAACATCCTATCACAACCCAAAGCAAAAAAATTATTCTTTCCATCTGTGGATAGACTCTAAAATTTAAGAGAGTAGTTACTTCTTCTGCTGGGAGAATTTTATAGTCTTTTGCTGAGCATCAAGGAAGATTTTGCCAACTGCCCATATCTTCTGTGTACATTAGAAACCTCAAGATTTCTTTCATTTTTTTACAAATAGTTTATTGTCAAATTAGTTTCCATATAACACTCAGTGCTCATCCCCACAAGTGCCCTCCTCCATGCCCATCCTCAAGATTTCTGCACATGAAAAGAACCCGTACCACACTGGGCATAGCCCTGGCCTTCTTTCATTCAGTCTTGCTTTTCACAGATTGGCTTTCTACAGAGCACAAGGTAATTTCATCTCTTTATAAGATAGATAGCTTCAAGATTCCTTAAAGTGAATCTCACAAGATGCATATTCCTTTAAGGGCACAGAATATTTTCTCATGTAACTTAGATGAAAACACATATTCAGCACTTTTTGTATCTGCCTGGCTCCTGGGTGTTTTGTTCTTTTTAGGATTTTTCCATCCAGATTACATGGAAAATCCTTCCAAAATCTGGAGGAAAATGCAAATGATTTTCTGTACTAATTTTATTATATATACACCTATATCTTTCCTCTGTCAGTAAAAGTTTTTAAATCAATAAAAGTCAAAATGTGGTATGTAGCAAATATTAAGGGTCTCAAATACTTAAAAGGAAACAGGTCAGATTACAATGTCCTATTGACATATGAACTCAGGAATGTGGGTCAATACTTTTTTTAATATTTTCATGAGTTCTTATTTTATTAATGTATGCTTTGACAATGGAAAAATGGATTATGATATTCTGTGGTTAGCTATCATTGCATTGTTTATTTAAAATATAGAGCAATGTTTTTCAAATATTTACATAACATCATAAATGTTTAGAAGAGCAAAATTAGTGATAGTTTCCACAAACAGATACATCTAATACCTTGTTTCAACTGAAATCATTGCTGCTTCTTCAGAGCAATAATAGCATAACATCTGGGAGATTTCACAGGATCAAACAACTTCACAAGTGCAGACCAGGCAATATCTTCCTGCAAATTGATAAGTGATTTAAATACATAGCAAGTTGTTGAAGATAAGAATGAAAGAGGAGTCAGGTTATATATTGTAATATAATATAAAAACAACATAAAAAACAAAGTATATAAAAGAAAATTATTCTTTGCTGAATGAATATTTAACAATTTGACCTACAGGAATTTATGTTGAGGAAATAAAGATGTACGTAAGATAGTAAACTACACAGTTACTTTGCTGAAATTGTGAAAAAGTGGAAGTGGTAGAAAAAAATTGGGTATTACTTAAAGAAATTGTTATATGATGAAACATTATTGAGCTTCAGTAGTATATTTAATGAGATGAGAAAATCCTTTTTTTTTTTTACAAATAGTTTATTGTCAAATTAGTTTCCACATAACACCCAGTGCTGAGATGAGAAAATTCTTAATAAAATAAATGAAACAGATTAGATGCAAAACTGCACTTATAATTTGATTCCTTATTCTTATCATCATCTTATCTTAGTTTATCTTAGAGAACAGGGAGGGGTAGAAGGAGAGAGAGAGAGAATCTTGAGCAGGGCTCTGTCTCTGGACTGTGAGATCATGACCTGGGTCAAGATCATGACCTGAGCTGAAATCAAGAGTCAGACAGCTTAATTGACTGAGCCACCCAGGTGCTCCAGATTTTAATTAAAGCAGAAATAATGTGCTCATACATATGTGTGTAACATACATACATTAGAAAGAGGCACTAGAAAACAAAATAAAAATTTAAGTTAGTGCTGAAAGATGGGACTCTTTGTTATTTTTAATTTTCTTGTTTATATTCATTTAAAATTTTCTGACATATATGTGTTACTTTTATAATAATAAAATATTGTTTAATAATATTTAAGATATTACTATTTAAGCAATATTTTATTAACAAGTTAATATTTATATGTTTTCTATTATTTCATTACCAATCTATTAATCTTTGTGCATACCATTTACTTATTTAATTTAATTTATTTTTTTTGCCATTTACTTATTTTATTTAGGTCAATAGAAATTGTTTTGAAAAGGGAAATAATGAGTACCTAGTAAAACAGGCCTGATTCTGTCATCTATGAAGTTGGAAACCAAAGGTTGCCAGTGATTTTGAGTTAAGAGGTAGCTTAAGAAAGTACACAATTATCCAAATATTTAAAAATTGTTTTTTCCATAAAAATATAAATTAGAACAAAAGCAAACATTTATTAAAATCCATTTGTTCCAAGTAGCCTGTTGAAAAGAAGAAAGTAAAATTACCCATTCTGATAAAGCAAAATTGTTAAAATAAGGGGCTTATGGTGGAAACATGAGGCTGAATCCATGTATGGGTTTAATTTAAACAGTCCGTTCACATAATTATTTTGATCACAGCTCAGTGTAAAATCTGCAAAAGAATATTTCCCTTAAAGATAAGCAAAAAACCAGGGTTTTGGGGCATTCAACATAGATTAAAAAAAACCAAGGCTGTGAAAACGCAAAAGCAATTTTCACTGATCAGAAATTTTTATAATGCAGATTACATATGTGCAAAATCCAAAAGTGATTTAAAAGGTAACTTCTCATTAAATGAAACATATATATACATAATATCTTTTACATCTGGCCTTTATTAAATTTAGCTATATGTCATATATGATGGTTGTGTTCACTGCCTACCATATAGTAATTAGCATACAATTAAAAGAACATAAACTTTATTATAATAGGTTTGCTGAAAACATCTGTTGTACACAGGTTTATGTTTACAAAGAGATGGAATGGATATTTAAACTTGGAAAATATAATGAGAAAAAATATCTGACTAGTTGTATGTAAAAGAAACTTATCCTAGATAATAGTGGGTCCATTTACTAGATTAAATAAAGATATTTGTTATGTATTTGAAAACATTACAACTTACCTGCTCTTTCAGATAGCAAAGGCGATCCAGAAGAATCAGTGCCTCTATACAAGGAGCCAGAACAACTTTCAGCTAAAAGAAAGGATAAGACAGGATGGCAGAACTTTAAAAACAAAAACAAAAACAAAAAAAACTCCAACTAGCTCCACACTTATGTTTAAGAAAATGCATCTATAGAAATTTATATAGGGCCACATCTCCAATACTAACTGTATATATTCAAAAAATGAATACAGCAGAGATCAAAATTCTTCTTTAATAATAATAGGAAAAGAATGTCCTTTGAGTGTCTCTGAGGTAGAATCCAAAGGCAGTCATATGTATGTGATAGAGAGCTTTCCGAGGTACTAAGAATGAAATTCATTAAAAGGCATGCTGGGGAAATAACTGCATTGAGACCAGTATGTGTTCAAAGAACTCTGAAATTTCTTCCGTGCATTTATGGTACATTTTAAGAGAAATCTACCATGTGTTCTCTTTATTACATTACTGACACCTAATATAGTTCTGAAATAGGAAATGATCCAAAACGGTTTTTCTACAGTAAGAAAAAAATAACATAGATTGGTTGGTCCCATAATAAAATTTAATTGAACCCTATTCAAGTTTAGCAACAGATCCAATTTAATATGTTTAATTCTGAGATTTACCATATTAAAAGCTTCCAGCTCACTCATTCGAGGCTTATACTTCTCGTAGTAGTCCATTATAACTTTTTCTGGCAGCTTCAAGAAAGAACAGCAACAAGAAATTTAACAACAGTTAAAAAGATCGCTTTTCCTTATCAAACATACCCTAAAGTAAAACCAACACTAATAATTTAAAACAAATTTAGGTGTCTGAAGAACTCTAATGATATGAATGAAGAAAGTCAATAAACTAAGTTCTTTCATTAATATCTTCCGTACCTATTCAGCATATCATAAATAAAAACAGCAGTAACATCCTATTGTTTAATTTCAACAAGTTGATGAAATATCTACTTTAACTTGTTTCTATGCTTGGGGTACATAGTAGGTGCTCAATAAACCTTTTTTGAGTAAAATTAAAAATTTAAAATGATATATCTAAAACTACATATCCTAGAGAATAATTCAAAGGCAACAAAAACACAATAAGGACATAAGTTCATATTTAAGGTAATGCCCTCACGTGACAAATCCATCAACAAGCATTATTTTCTGTTTTTTCTAAAAAATATAGGATCTCCACAGTACAATGAACTGTTGTGGTTAGCAGGCCACTTTTTAGAACATATATGGTTCTGTTCACAACAGTTGAAATTTGTTTACTGAGTCAATTGTATTTGTTTCTAAACTTATTATGCCAGTTATGGCACTGTGATGATATAGGTAAATATTACATAACTCATGAAATATTAATGCAAAAGGAAAAGTTGTTTCTATAAATTGGATGCCTTTGTAAAAGGATTGATAAAGGAAAGTCACTAAGAAGAAACTGCTGTCAAATTACATGTGGTCAGGGCCACCTGGGTGGGTCAGTCGGTTAGATGTCTGACTTCGGCTCAGGTCATGATCTCACAGTTTGTGGGTTCAAGACAGCTAGCTCAGAGCCTGGAGCCTGTTTTGGATTCTGTGTCTCCTTTTCTCTGTGACCCTCCCCTGCTCATGCTGTCTCTCTCTCTCTCTCTCTCAGAAATAAATAAAAACATTAAAAAAATTTTTTTTAAATTACATGTGGTCAAAACACATGAAAGTCTGTATAAAAAGACTAAAAAATCTGAAAGGATTTGTACTCAGATTTTCTTTGTAAAAGTCTAAACAAAATTATTATTTATCTTCAAAGTTTCTATTCTTTTACTGCATTAAATTTCTTTTGAATTTAAAAAGTATAAAAAGGTAATGGTGAAAAATAAGGTTTTGTCTCAATTTCTAGTGCAGCTTTGCAGAAAAGATGTTCCCTTTGGTACAGAACCCAAGTAGATTTTACCTCCTTCACCAACCCTTTTATTTAAAAAAAAAATGTTCTTAAATTATTTTTTAAATTATTTTTTATTCTCAGGTTAATTAACATACAGTATAGTCTCGGCTTTCAGGAGTAGAACAGTGATTTTTCTCTTTCATTTAACACCCAGGGCTCCCTAAAAGGTGCCCTCCTTGATGCCCAACACCCATTTAACCTACCTTCCACCACCATCAATCCTGTTTATTCTCTGTATTCAAGAGTCTCTTATAGTTTGTCTCCTTCTCTGTTTTTATCTTATTTTTCCTTCTCTAGCTCTTTTTAAAATCTTGCCCATCTTTGAATCAAATGAATACTCCTGAACCAAATGCAGTAGCTTATATTGGACTGGATCCAGGCCTGCACTTTAAGCCAGCAAGACTTCTCATCTCACAAAATTGTGTATGTGTTTGAATTATAGGCTTTATTTAGTCTTCTCTCCAGCCATCTGAGGTCAGCAACTACAGGACAAGTCAGAAGTCATCATCTTTTTCTGATCCTGCCTCACCAGCATACTGCTTCCTATAAATAAGGCTTTTCAGTGTGATTCCTTGGGTTCTCCAATATTCTCTGTTTCTCTTTTATGCCAAATTGGGAATCATGATCCTGGTCATCAATTGCATTTGTTCCAAACTAGGAATTGTTGATTTTGCTCCTTAGAATATTCCAGTCTAGAGAACTGTGTTGCTGGTTTTGTCAGTGATCTTTAACCCTGGTAATTTTCTTTTGGTATCTTTCTGCCTCCCTCTTTACCTTCATTGTGCTTCATAAAACACGTGATTTGACGTTTAACATGCTTTCTGATTTTGTTAAACAAGATTGTGTTTCGGTTTTCAGTTGTTGCCTTTGTGTGATTCTGAAAAGGTGAGAGCATCATCTTAAGTCTCCCATTTTTTAAAAATGGAAATTTGTTGTTTAACTTTAAGTGAACCAAAGCTGGACACTGTAGACTGCCTTAGAGGTATGCTTGATGTACAAAAAATAAGATAGAACTCCAAAGAGTGACACTATCACGCAAAGCTGTGTGCAAAGACCAAAACAACAAATGGCCTTGTGCTTACACCAAAAGTCTAGTGAGTAAAAGTATATTAATATGTTTTTGAGTGAAAGATTCAGTGTTTATGTTTTAATCAATTTTTTCAGTGATTCACTCAACTTCAAGCTTCATTACATTAGATCACAGAGATTATATGGAAAATTTAAAAAGATATTATCTCATTTAATCCTAACATCAATCTGTAACATACATATTTTCGTGGTCTTTTTTCTTTTTTTTTTTGTGCAAAAAGGTGATCTTATTAAAGCACAGGACAGAACCCGTGGTCAGAAAGACCTGCCTTCCTGATCTCATTTTATACATGACATTATTGAGTGTTAAAGTCAGGGAGAGCCTAGGTAGGGCCAACATCCTACAGATAGAGGAAGGCATCAGAAATAAGTCACTGCCTGGTGCAGATCAAACTTAGGCAAGGACATAAATAAAAACTTACAAGTTGAAGTGCACATTGAATTGTAGTTGAGAGTACTAATCATGAATTCTATTGCTCTCTGTTGCCCATTCCCTAGACTCCAGAAAAAGAGATTAATATGAGTTAAGCTGTATAATAGGGCCCTACCTCAGAGAGCTAAGTTTTGGGGTCAGGGAGACACCCAGTCCTAATGACATCCAGTCCTAAAGAGAAACTGGAGTGAGAGACTGTAAACAAGTAGTCATGTTCATGTTCTGGTACTTTAGACTTTTTAAGTAATTTTTGACAATATTTTAGCTCCAGTATAGCCTATGTGTTAGACAATATATGTCTCACTATGCAACACATTTCATATGCTTGACCCACTTCATCTTGTCTGCAAAGGTTTCAAGAGTCAAAGTTGTGGATATGCTTCGGTAAGATTCATCATTCTTTGAATTTCTTCTGCCTTTATTTCAAATCTCAATTCTTCAGTCTTCTTTAGAAGTACATTTATTTTGTCTCTTGGCAAGCAGGAATTTTCTATTTATTCTTCCTTATTTGTCTGATGACTGCTAGTTTTGGGAAAATGCTATACAAGCATTTTTCTTGTGCTCAGTGTCTGCTAATAAGTTACATAAATAGGACCAAAAGAAGTATGCAGTCTAAAGTTAGACCACCTGGATTGGAATTCTTCCTCTTCAGTTTGGTCTTAAGAAATCTACTTATCCATTTAACCTACATCTCAATTTCC
This sequence comes from Hyaena hyaena, assembly GCF_003009895.1. NCBI lineage: Eukaryota > Metazoa > Chordata > Mammalia > Carnivora > Hyaenidae > Hyaena > Hyaena hyaena. The sequence continues at coordinate 306,295 of NW_024082149.1, read as the reverse complement.
TTACCTATAAAATGAGTATAACAGTACTCATTTCATAAGGTCATCCTTAGTATTCAGTAAGGTGATATAAAAAAATGCTTTTAGCAGTATCTGGCACAAAGCAATGATTCAATAAATATTATCGTTTCTCATATTGTTTATTAAAATAAGCTTATATTTTAAAAGTTTTAGATTTATAGAAAATTTGAAGATAGTATAGAGAGTTCCTATATACCCTATACCAAATTTCCCCAATTATTAACACCTTACAATATGGTTATTTGTTATAATTAATGAACCCAATACTGATATACTATTGTTAGCTGAAGTCCATTACTTTATTGAGAATTCCTTAGCTTTGGGGGCACCTGGCTGGCTCAGTCAGAAGACCATGTGATTCTTGATCTTAGGGTCATGAGTTTGAGGACCACATTAGGTGCAGAGGTTACTTAAATAAATACTTTTAAAAAAGAACTTCTTAGTTTTTACCTAATGCGTTTTCAGTTTCACCATCCTATCTAGGGTATCACATTGGATTTAGTCCTATTGGTCATGATAGCTTCTCAGATTTGTCTTGTTTTTGGCAACTTTGAGAGTTTTGAGAGGCAATGGCCAGACATTTTGTAGAATGTCCTTCACTTGGATTTGCAGATGTTTTCCTCATAATTAGACTAGAGCTATGGGTTTTTGAGAGGAAGACCACAGAAATAGAGTGCCATATTCCTGACATATCAAGGGTACCTATCAATATAACTTAACATCATTGATATAGACCTTGATTACCTGGCTAAGATAGTGTTTGACAGGTTTTTCAACTCTAATGTTCCTCTTTTTTCCACTTTTCAGACTATACACTTTGTAAAAAAGTCACTACATATGGGCTACATTTAAGGAGTGGGGAGTTACAGTGCATCTACTTGAGGTAGAATATCTAAACAGATTATTTGGAATTTCCTTCCATGGGAGATTTGTCTCTTCTCCTCTATTTATTTAAGTTGTTTTTTATATAAGGGGGCCTAGGTAAGCAAACATAGATTATATTGAAATTTCATTGAAAGTGGGCTGGAAGACTGGATGAGAGATACACAGCTGTTTAGAGATCCTCCCACATTGTACATGATCAAACATGGGTTAGCAATTAACTTAATTCTCAGCAGTAGATGGTGAGGCTGAGGCTGCTGACATACCCGTGGCTAGGTCATAATGGATTCAAGAACTAAGGTAGGTAGATGTGAAAGTGAGCCAATTAGCTGATCTGTGCAGGGAGCTGGGAAGACAAAGCCAGTGGCAATGAAGCTGAAGTGGTTCTAACAGTCTTAGATTAACAGAGAAAGTTATTCATGCTTTTATTCAAAGGATTAGTGTCACTATGAATCTTTTGGAATATATAATGCAAACGTGACTCAGTATGATTCTTACTTTTAGAAATGATATAATTATGTACATAATTAATATTCATAAGCCTGAAATTTATGGACAATAAGATATACATTTTCTTAAAAATAAAGAAAAATATAATGCATAACGTTCTTTCTATATTCTCTAATGTATACCTGTCCAATAACTAATTAATGGAAATAAAATTAGAACTTTCTACTATATGAAAGCAGAATCTACATATAAAATATTAAGTTCAGCTCATAGTTATTCTAAAAATGATTACTGATACATCATGTAATTATTACATATTCTTTCATTTGAATTAAATACATCATTTACAGATTTTATACACATCAATAATTCTAATAATTTAAAATAATGTAACATTAAAACTGATGTTTTCTCCTCTACTAAAAGCATATTAAGGGTGCCTGGATGGGTTGCTCAGTTAATCGTCCAACTTTTGATCTTGGCTCATGTCATGATCTTGCAATTTGAGCCCTGCATTGTTGGGCTCTGGGCTGACAGCATGGAGCCTGCTTGAAATACTCTTTCCCTCTCTGCCTCTACTCCACTCATGCTTTCTCTCTCTCTCAAGATAAATAAATAAACTTTAAAAAAATCTTTTTAAAAAGCAGTATTAAAAACTAAGATAATTGTCTCTTTTTCTTCCATAAATAAATCAAGTAATATATTTTCCTGTTCTTTAAATGATTGTATCATATTTTCTACTACTTCCTAGAGCCATTCATTGTCTGGGAGACATTTCTGTACCTAAAGCATCTCTGTGATTAGCTGGGAGAATATAGGTAATTTTTATAGTCAATGTGACTGTTCTTATGTAAAATTAGACTTATACTATGTACAAATATTCTATTGCATAATGGAAATATCCCTCTATTTTCTGCACATTTGGTATTAAAATGTTATTAGGCTTGGTCTTTGCATATAATATTGACATACTGTTTTTGATCTTAATTTAAAAGAAGTATAATTGTTAAATCTTTCTCTTATTTACCCCCAAATATTATTGCTATGAATACGTATAATCATTCGTTATAGGAAACTTTATTATTAATAACAGTATGCTCATTCTCAAGGATAATTTGAGGTGGTTTATACTACGAAGCACAAAAACATATCAATAGTTGGGCCATTAAAGAAAGGATAAATTCTCAGGGGTATACAATTCAAAGGAGAAAAACATAATACCAAAACAACGTAATTAAGGACAATTGCTGGAATCAAGCATAAATATAAATTGGTGCCTCCTGATAGCTAAAGCAAAAAATAAGTAAGTTAAGTGTTCTTTGGAGGAGATCTTCCTATCATGAAAACATAAACAAATTATTATGTAGATTGTTATATAACAAAACCTAGATAATATGAAAATGCTTCTAAATATTGTCTTTATTGAATGTCCAAAAATATCCTCATTGACCAAATACATAAAGACTGAATGCCTCTAAAACCTAAGGCCCATTTTAAAGGGTTTCTGTCCAATCACTGCTTGGGGAGTCGCAGGCTGCAACTTAGGTACAAATCCTCCTGCAAGTACAGTTTCCCCTCTTTTACCTCATTTACTTTACTGGATTTAGGGTGTTTGTTTATAAAAATTAAAAGAAAATTTTAATGTTTGTTTATTTTTGAGAAAGAGAGGGAGAGAATGTGAGGACAGGGGCAGAGAAAGAGGGAGACACAGAATTCAAAACAGACTATAGGCTCTGAGCTGTCAGCACAGAGCCCGACATGGGGCTTAAATCCATGAACCGTGAGATCATGACCTGAGTCAAAGTTGGACACTTAACTGACCGAGCCACCCAGGTGCTCCTGTTCATAAAAATTCTATCCAGACAACTATGAAAGAGATCAAATGAATCAACTACATCTTCTTTTTCTTGGTGGGGAGAGGGTCGTGCAGAGAGGGGAAGTAATGAAAGTGATGTAGAAAATTTGTTGCAGGTGGGAAGCTGAGTCATGAATAAATTTATCAATAAGCAAAAATCTCAAGAGAAAAATTATCTAGAAGAAAGAGGGAAATTGTTGTTAGTTTAAGAGCTCAATCATCATGGTAAAGGATTAAAAAACAGATTGCTCAGAAAACAATAACTCGGTTACTATGGCTGTTTTGACTATTGCTCTTATTAAATACACTCTGATGAAACTAGGCTATACTTCTCTTTCTTGGTTTTTGTGAAGCCAAGAGATCCCACACAAAGTAGCTGATGTTCTCCCATATTTATGGTTTTGAGTGGTTATAGAGTTAGGCTTAACTTTACTATGGAATCTAAACACTCTGCTTACATAGACCTATATCTTATACTGGGCTGAAACAATATCACCCATAAGTGGTTAGATCAAAACAAAGAGAGATCAAAGAGGGGTATGTTTTGAACAAAAAGTCTTCAAAATGTAAGAACGGAATCATTGCTTCTTCCCTACTTCCCCTCATGTTTCATGGTGTAACATCTAAAATGGCATTTAACAAATCATGGAAAGAGCCTAAATGTACATCAACTGATGAATGGATCAAGAAGATGTGGTTTATATATACAATGGAATACTAAATGGCAATGAGAAAGAATGAAATCTGGCCACTTGTAGCAACGTGGATGGAACTCAAAGGTGTTATGCTAAGTGAAATAAGTCAGCAGAGAAAGACAGATATATGTTTTCACTCATATGTGGAACAGGGGAAACACCCTTAACAGAGGGCCATGGTGGACAGGAAGGGGAAAAAGTAGCTAAGGAGAGGGAGAGAGGCAAACCATAAGAAACTCTTAAATATTGAGAACAAACTGAGGGTTGATGGGGACTGTGGGAGAGTGGAAAGTAGGTAATGGGCATGGAAAAGGGCACTTGTTGAGATGAGCACTGGGTGTTATATGGAAACCAACTTGACAATAAACTATATTAAAAAATAAAAAAATAATAAAATGGCATTTAAAAAATGTATGGGTTTTATAATGGAAATGTTAGACGATTGCAAATTGAATCACTAAGATGACAAATGCTTGGACCTGAGGACAGTGGACCTCAACGGGGGGTGAGAATTGAGGATTTTGCACCACCCCCAGATAATTTTTGGCAATGAATGTCTGGGGACTCTTATTTTTTAATTAATATTTTTTTTTTACCATTTTATACCATTAAGGTTCTACCACTGATATTTAATGAGCAGAGGTCAGCGATGCTACTAAACATCCTTCAAGGCACAGGACTGCTCCCCACAACAAAGACTTCCCAAATGTCAATAGCACTGCCAAATCCTGCTCTAAGAGAAAATCCCACTGCTGTCTCTCACAACTGACTACAGGAATTATGGACGAAGCTTTTAAGCTGTGTACGAGCCACTTATATATCTAGCACATGCAGCTTTGGTCTCCTTTGAAATGATAATTTGCCTGGGAATGTTTTCTGTTTACCTCTGTACATTTAACATGATTTCTTGTAACTAAAAATGTATCCAGAGCATGTTTAAAGAGATTTTCTAGACATTTTACTTGCTTACATAGTTCTGAATATGAAGAGACTTGCTTTAAAGGTTTAGAAAAACACCGATGCATTCACCACACTTCCAATTATATATATGTTTATCAATAAGTGATTATAAATTTAGTCAAAGATCTTTTAAGTGTTTGGTATATTTAATATTTTAAACTTTTTTTTTTACTTTCTTTTAAATTTTGAGAGAGAGAGAGAGAGATAGCAGGGGAGAAGATTAGAGGAAGAGAGAGAGAAAGAGAGACAGAAGCAGAGAGAGAGAGAGAGAGACTGACTTAAGCAGGCTTTACATCCAGTGCAGAGGCCGACATGGGGCTCCATCCCACAACTGTGAGATCACGACCTGAGTCGAAATCAAGAGTCAGACACTTAATCCACTGAGCTACCCTGGTGCTCCTTATAATTTTAAACTTAAATGGTTTTGATACTTTTCAGTGCTTAGACTCTTATGTGAAAATTCATTTCATTTTAAAAATGAAACCATACACAAATCTCTTTTTATTGTGCTTGTTGTCAAAACTTTAATTTGACCATCGATACTTGATTATGTGGGAGAAAATAATAGGAATTTGTATTGGATCAAAAACATAATTTTGGTTTATCCTCTTTCCAACTACTCTGATCTGACAGATATAACTTTCTCAATTCCTCTTGCTTAAAATTAAAACCAACGGCCCACCCCCAAAAGATGTACTCATCTATTTGCTTCCTTTTACTAGTATATCCTTTTAAATACCTTATTATTTTGTTCTCTACCTACTTCCCTCTAAGTCTTCCAGCATGGGTTTCTTGTTCCTTTTCATCTTCTAACCCATTTTATCTGACATATGTGTTCTTAATGAGCTTACATAGTTTTATGAGAAAATCAGTGGGGCACTATTATTGCCTATTAGCTAATACAAAGAATAATTTTAAGACTGATTTTACATGGTGATACTTATCTACTTTAGTCTTTGTTTCTTTTGCTTTTATTTTCATTTCTCAGTATAGTGGTGGTTAACACTTGGTTTGATGTTAGCTGAATCTGCGTTCAAATTCTATCTCTACTAATTGCTAGCTCTTTGACTCTGGCAAAATGACTTCTCTTTTTTGACACCTCTCTTTCTAGATCTTTACATTCATAATAATGATAGTATCTACCATAAGTGTTTTTGTGAAGAGTAAATGAGACAATGTTGTGATGTTCTTAACATAACAAGTGCTTAGTAACTATTAGCCATTATTAATATTCCTATCAGTAATATAATAAGCATATCAAGGAACATTTACTCTATTTATTATTAAAGACAAACCTGGGAAGAGAAAGCTATCAGGAAGGATAAGTAACATTCTTTCTGGATTTTTACTACTTAGTTTTTGGCAAAGGATAATATATTTTTAGTTTAAGTAAAAACTTAGCCCTTAGCCCTTCATCTGTGAAAATAATGCTTAGGTTTGCATCCTTGACATTACTGCAAGACATAAAATTGAGATATGGAATGCAGATATACTAAATAAGACTAACTATAAGGAAAGCCAGTCTGATTTATTAAAAATGTTTCTTTAAAAACTCAGAAATAAAGAATACCTGGGTGACTCAGTCAGTTATGTACTGAAATCTTGATTTGGGCTCATGTCATAATCTCATGGTTCCTGAATCTGAGCCCCACGTATGGGCTCTGTGCTAACAGTGCAGAGCTTGCTTCGGATTCTCTCTCTCTCTCTCTCTGCCCACCCCTTAACCTCTCAAGAATGAATTATAAATACATAACAACCCAGAAATAAAATGACTAGGACAAAAATTACCTGCTCTCATTCATTTATATAAGACTAGAAGAATCTTTCGTGACTAAATAAAAATGTTGACAAGAGTCATTATCAATTGTGTTATTTTACTGGCAGAACGTATACAAAGATCAGAATAATAAAAACATACATAAAATTTAATATGTTATAATATTAATATAAAAGTATATTAATATGTAATATATAACATCATAATATATAATAAAACTATATATAAAAACTAAATGATTTAAATCTTTTGTTTGCATTTACTATGTAAAAACATTGTGCTCAGTATTTTACATATATTACCTACTTTGATCTTAAATCATATGAGTTAGAAATGCTTTTGAACAGCCATTCTGTAGAGGAGGAATCTGATTATTAACAGTCTAATTGCTTTAAATAATAAAGTAACAATTGGTACAATAAATAACAATACCTTTTAGCTTTGATACAATGTAATCACATCTGTACCACTTTTCAAGAAATCCATTTCATTCCTTTAAACATCTATTTTATTCTTTATTTCAATTTATAATCAATTCAAAATACCAGAGTGATCCAAGTTCAACTTAATATTTTACTCAATAACTCACTTGAGTTGAGAGTTTATTTTTTCTTCTCAGTGTTAGAATATTTATTACTACCAGCCAACTAGCTTACCATTTTATCTTCACCAGGCTCTCAATTATTAGCTTGGGCCCTCTATGATGATATCACTGTCCAGGATTCTCCCATTCACAGGCTTTTAGAATTTAAGATTTTTAATTTCAATTAATTATAAAATCTTTAAATAAATGCAGTTTACTGTCTCATTCCTCTTACTTTACTTCTAATTCCTATTTATCTTGTTTTTGACTGTTAACTTGTTATCTTGTTCTTAACTCTGTTTTGATTTGAGTATTGATAAATGTTATCTGAATAAACCTAAAGGGGGATCTCTCAAGAGATGTACAACAGCAAACCACTCACATTGACCAGAAAGGTGAAATGGAATAAAGGTAATGGAGGTATGGTTTCAATATAATTTAGATGTTTTTCACAAATGGGGGGAAAGTAGAAAGCAAATTATTTTGTATCATCACAGTTCATTACCCAATAAAAGTTCTCCTGTGTTTTTGTTTGTTTGTTTGTTTGTTTTACCGACCTTGGACTCATCTAATCCAAGCTTCTTTAGAGACTTCCTGACATAGTCCAGAAAGGAAGAGGATTTGGAATAAATTTTACCAACATGCCGATCACTGCAAAACAAAAGTAAAATCCTTTTTAGTTTTTCCAATTATAGATGACTGCAAATTCGATCATGAAATATTTTTAAATACCTTCTATGTATGTGGCACAAGTTTCCGATTTGATAAAATGTGTTAATATTTTTGTAAACATTTGTAAGTTACATATTATAACGTGTTTAAGATCTGTAAGGAATTCTGAGAATGCCTTCAACATACAGTAGTGGAAAACAGTACTAGGAAGACAATACTATGAGAAAGAACTTATCAAATAACAGTATTAAAAAGCTTAATTTTTAAAGGAAACTATAGGTCTTTCAAAAGTTTCCATTATGCTATAAAACGCACTTCATTTTACTGGCAACATTACAGTTCATATTTCATTGTAACACCTGCTAATGGTGGCGATAATTCAACAGCTATGCAAAGAGAACTCCTTCAATGCCAGCCATTAAAACACCATATGCTGAGTTGGGTCTGACTTGATCTCATTTATGCACTGCAGATTTTCACTACAGTTTAAACAAAATATCATTAGATGGTTTTGAATTTAAATAGTGAAATGCAAGACTATCACATCGCATAATCTGGGTTGTAACTGAGGTAGAATATAAAAATCCAGGGAATAAAAAATTCACCACTTCCAAGTTATCAAAAACAATGAATAAAAGCTCATTTACTCTAGGCAGTATAAATTTTAATCCCTCCGATTAATTACACATGAAGTTCAATCAATTCTTACTTTGAAACATATCTCAAATATATCCTTGTAACTCCATTTCTAGATGGCCACATCAATCCCACATATTATTACTCATGTCCTTTAAGACTGAAGTCTGTCTCCTTCATTTACACCTAAACTGTCATGATATTTTCTTAGAGGAGCATTTTTTTAAATGTTTTATTTATTTTTGAGAGACAGACAGAATGCAAGGTGAGGAGGGGCAGAGAGCGAGAGGGAGACACAGAATCGGAAGAAGGCTCCAGGCTCCGAACTGTCATCACAGAGCCTGACGTGGGGCTTGAACTCAATGAACCATGAGATCATGATCCGAGCCAAAGTCAGATGCTTAACTGACTGAGCCACTCAGGTGCTCCTTAGAGGAGCATTTTTATTTACTACGTCCCCATCCCCCAAAATGTCAATACATCTGCAATTTCTTGGGATAAATGTAAAACTCCTTAAACAATCAGAGTTTACTATTTTCTGATACCCACATTTTCCCATCATAATCCAGAATTCAGTTTCTCTACTCATTGTTTTAGACGATTCTCCACATTTATGTCTTGGTACATTTGCTCATTCACTCACTTCCTAATGGATTAGAAGGTTCTCCATTCTTTTCTTCTGCTTAAACTAGAGCCATCCTATATGAGTAAGTTCAAATTACATATTCTTTTTGGTAACATCACTAATGTCATGTTTTCCAGTTTTGAATTTCTATAGTCCATATCCTTCCACTCATGTGTTATTTCATCACTGCTTTGGAATAATAGTTGTTTGAACAGGTATAGGTTCCAGAACACAGAAATTGTATTTTTATAAGCTTTTTTGTAATTATCAGATCCAAAACATACTTATGTATCTTACATATAACAGATATACTAGATATGTATACCTTACATACTGTAGGTAGTGAAAATAAAAGCAGGAAGACCAGTTAGGAGATTATTATAATAATCTAGAGAAGTTTAGACCAGGGTAGTGACTCCAAGGATGGTGAGAAGTCATAGAATCTTAGACATATTTTGATGGTAGAGACTATAAACTGTTGAAGGACTGTATCTACACAGTGTGAGAGTGATGTTGAGTATCTTTTCATCCATCTGTTAGTCATCTGGATGTCTTCTTTGGAAAAGTGTCTATTCATGTCTTCTTCCCATTTCTTAACCGGGTTATTTGATTTTTGGGTGTTGAACTTGTAAGTTCTTTATAGATTTTGAATACTGACTCTATTAAAGATAATGTCATTTGCAAATATCATCTCCCATTCTGTAGGCTGCCTTTTAGTTTAGCTGATTGTTTCCTTTGCCGTGCAGAAGCTTTTTATTTTGATGAGGTCCCAATAGTTCATGTTTGCTTTTGTTTCCCTTGTCATCAGTGACATGTCTAGTAAGAAGACGCTACAGCTGAGGTTGAAGAGGTTGCTGCCTGTATACTCCTGTAGGATTCTGGTAGCCTCCTGTCTCACATTTAGGTCTTTCATCCATGTTGAATTTAGTTTTCTATAAGGTGTAAGAAAGTGGTCCAGTTTCATTCTTCTGCATATCGCCATCCAGTTTTCTCAACACCTCTTGTTAAAGAGACTGCCTTTTTTTCCACTGGATGTTCTTCATTCTTTGTGAAGATTAGTTGGCCATATAGTTGTGGGTGACCATGAAATTTAGAAACATGGAGTCATTAGTGCCCCTGACGGTGATTTGATGGACTGATGGAAGTTTTCAAGAATAAAAGGAAAAGAACTTTCAAGGAGTTTTCCAGTAAAGAAAAGATAAGAGGTAGTTGAATAGGAATACAGGGTCCCCAAAAGATTTTCAGAATCTGTGCTTTTAACCACATGTGCTCTTATGGCACATCATTTCATTTAATAAAACTGAAAACTGGCCATCATGGAACTCAATAGGTGGTAGAGGAGCAGACACAATCAATTGTACTATCAGGTTCAATCAGAGCAGCAAATCACAGATTAAGTCCTATGGCAGAAAAGAAGAGGGTGAGAAAGAGAAAAGAAAAATATCAGAGAGGTCTTCTAAACTGGGTTTTAAAATGCCTGATTCCACCTGCCAGAAGTTGTGAAAGGAATGGGTGGCAGAAATGGGGAGAATATTCCATGTAGATAGAGGAGCTCCAAGGAAGGATAAAAGGCATAAAACTAATTGCATGGGAAATGATGAATAACCCAGTACACCAGGATATTCTGCATGGGTAGCTGCTTGGAGTACAGAGGAGCAGAAATGGGGTGATGGATTAGGCTGCAAAGGATCTCAGTGACAGATCAGAAATGGCCTTGAATGCCATAATAAGGATATTTTAGCTTTTGACTATAAAGAAAAGGAATTATCAAACATTTTGAAGTTAGAAAAGTGACATGACTGATTCTGAAAGATAAATGATGGGACTTGAAGAACATATTAAAAGGGGGCCCTCTGTCAGAATAAATCATGGTCAGCATGCTAAAAAGGAATTAGTATTCTTTCTTCTAATAAAAGTGAATGCAGTAGATCTAATTAAAATTCTGCTCAAGTGAATCCAACACCACCCACACGCTTTTCCAAAAATACAATTGTAAGAACATGGTTTACATGTAGCACTTCCCAAAGAAGCAGCATTAGTGTGGAAATGTTAGGAAAATATGAATTAGATGTATACCAAATAAGTGAAAACAAGCACATGCAGGATAGAAAGTGACAAAATCCAGTTTCTCCATCACTACAAAATACTTCTAAAATTAATTATTTTGTGCCCTTTTTATGCTAATACATATTGAAATACTTGAGATCCACAACATTTGGCTGAAAATAGAGACTCGTTAAGGGAACTCCAAATATCTTTAAACTACTCTTAAATTTAAAGATACAGACTTCCTAACTTCAATTTGGCCACACATTATGGATTAGGTAATTAGTTTTAATTCTGTGAGCCAGTTTTTGTGATCTGGTTTATAACTTTTCTATTTGATTACAGCAAAATAAAAATAAAAAATTAAACTAAGTAATATAATAATTATAGGTATCAAAAATAATATTTATTATACAGCTGATGCCATATTCATTATGAAATAATAGCTGAGTAAAGCGTATCTATTTTCTTGCTCTCTTTCCAAGTGTTTGAAGAAATTTTTACATCATGAAATTCCTTTGGTACTTTATTCCTCTTAGAAAGTTTCCAGATAAGGGGGCGCCTGGGTGGCTTAGTCGGTTAAGCATCCGACTTTCGCTTAGGTCATGATCTCGCGGTTCGTGGGTTCAAGCCCCGCGTCGGGCTCTGTGCTGACTGCCAGCTCAGAGCCTGGAGCCTGTTTCAGTCTGTGACTCCCTCTCTCTCTGACCCTCCCCTGCTCACGCTGTCTCTCTCTCTCTCTCCTAGAAATAAATAAAACATTAAAAAAAAAAAAAGAAAGTTTCCAGATAAGGACTTATTATAAAATAGTTTTCTATATAGTATTCAATTTGAACATAAATGTTAAATGCTCAGTCACAATTAATATTAACTTAAGTGTAAAATGCTATATATAACTCCATCAAACAGTTCAGTTCTAACCTTAGACTATGTAAACAATTATACTTAAATTTTTAAAATAATGCTTCAGACATGCTAAGAGTATATCACTTGAAAACTACTTTAGCTAATAAGGAAAACAAATTAAGCAAAATTAGAAAGATGTAATTAGGTAATCTTATTTTCTACCTTTAGTATCCACACATTTTTTTAAAAAAATGAGTATAACTGATATGTAACAGTTTCTATTCTATTAGTTTCATGTATACAACATAATAACTTGATGTTGTATACACTGTGAAATGATCACAAGTCTAGTTAACATGCACCATACATAGTTATAAAAATAGCTTTTTATTTCTGGTGATGAGAACTGTTAAGATTTACTCTCTTAACAACTTTCAAGTATGCAATACAATATTATTAACTTTATTCGCCATGCTGTATACACTCAAATGTCCCTCCCACCACTGAAAACTACAATACTGAATCTTGCCTGTATTTACCATTCTTATATTTTCCTTAATTGTTTCTCATATATTTATACCCCTAAGTAGTTATACAGTTGTGCTTGTTTGAACTGTATAAATGGAACCATCTTGAAGAAATTTTTCTGTGACTTTTATATGAACAAGATTTGTCTACACTGATGCATGTAGTTGTTATTCATACACTTTCACTGTGGCATAGTATTATTCCAATACAATTTATCCATTCTCTTATTAATGAACTTTCTGTTCCTAGATTTTGGGTCTTAAAAACATTGCTGCTATTGATTATTTTTGTCTAAGTCTCTGGGAATACATGTATAAGAGCTTCTAGGATATAGACATAGGCATGACACTGCTGAGACAAAGTATTTTCAAGTTTTGTAGGTAAAACAAAACTTCTCTCTAATGATCAAAACAATATAACAAAAGGTTTGTTCTGCACTACTAATTCCACTGGCCAAAATGGCAATCATCTAACTCACTGCAGTTAAAAAAAAGTGCTGTTAAATGGTGAAACAAGTTTCTCAACCTTGCTTTTCTTCAGTAATGTCTTGGCTTTACTTGGTATTCAGTTCTCTCACATATATTTTGAAACTTACAAATTCCATAATATACACAAACATAAAAATACACACATTTATACATTTGGGGGATGTTCATTAGATGTACTGAATTGCAACAACCTAGCAATTATTTTTTGGAGAGCTGGCATTTTAAAAATGTTGTCTTTTTATTCATATATGAATATATTATATTTGTCCACTTAAGTGCACTTTCTCAGCTAGAATTAAAAAAAAAAAAAGGCTCATGTGTTCCCAAAGCATATTAAGTTTTAAGGATGGGCTCATTGCTGCAAGAGTTTAGGTGCCCCAGTACTAAGTGATCATGTCGGTTAAGCCCTTACCTCTGGTCAGGTACCCCTGTAATACCTCTGTTTAGGTTGTTCCACTAGCTTTCTTTCTCCTGATTACTCAACTATCTCAAGTCAGCTGAGAATGAGTCTCTGAGTTACTTTTCCTGCTAGTTTTGAAAATTTTAACCCCAACAATTAAGTTGTTTTTTTTTTTCTTTTCCTGTTAAGTATACTCATCAACATTCTCATCTAGTCAACTGGCATTTAAGAATGGACTAGATTACTGTAGCATAAAACAGTTTAAAACAAAATGCTATCTTTTGGATAATATACATCAAATACCAAAAATAAGAAATATAAGAAAGTTCAGAGGTCCCAAACTATTGTTATCATAGTCCTCCTCCTTAGTCCATAGTCCTCGACTCCAGTTTTTAGTCTATTTCACAAATTTTGAGACTGCTGAATGCCTTTGTTAGCATTCAGTATGACAGCTTCTTTCAGTCTGTTTGGGTACTGAGATCTTTAGATTTGAGTTCTGGGTATATTCAGACTGACACTGCTTCTAGGTTGGTGATAGTCACAATTTTTAATCAAAACATACACTGTATACCTTGTCCAAGAATAAATTCCTGGTTTCTCAGCTCTAACCACTGGCCTATCAAACATGAAAAGCATATCTCCATCTTTTTAGGTTTCTTTTTTGTCTTTGTTCTATACTGAGTGAATATATTATATTTTCTCTCTATTAGTAGTATTTTGTTAGTTCTGTATTCTTTACCATTCCTTTGGTATCCATAAACCATAAATTTTTGAACAAACATCACTGACTTATACAAAGTCCAAAATAAAATGTTATTTTTTTTAATGTCCAAGAAGAACTCAAAGACATTAGAACACTTTAACTCCATTTACTTGTCTCTGATTTATACACTTTTACTGTTTAATTCTCTCTGTATTTTAAGTCACACAAAATTTTGCTTCTGTACTTTTATATTATTTTTGGTTTAGCTCATATTAACTCTTCTTATTACTTTAAGATTTTATTATTTTTAAGAGCGGTTTTAAGTTCATAGCAAACTTAAGAAGAAAATATAGAGATTTTCTATATACTTCCTGCCCCAAAACATGTAGAGCCTCCACTATTACCATCTTATACCACAATGATAGATTTGCTACAAATAAGGAGCCTGCACTGACACACTGTTATCACCCTTGTCCCTATCTTACATTATGGTTTTACTTTTTTTCTTTTATAGTTTATTGTCAAGTTGGTTTCCATATAACACTCAGTGCTCATCCCAACAAGTGCCTCCTCCATACCCATCACCCATTTCTCCCTCTCCCCCACCTCCATCAGCCTTCAGTTTGTTTTCAATATTCAAGAGTCTCTCATGGTTTGCCTCCCTCCCTCTCCACAACCATTTTTTCCCCTTCCCTTCCCCCATGGTCCTCTGTTAAATTTCTCCTGTTCCACTTATGAGTGAAAACAAATGGTGTCTATCCTTTTCTGCCTGACTTATTTCACTTAGCATAACACCCTTGAGTTCCATCCATGTTGCTACACATGGCCAGATTTCACTCTTTCTCATTGCCATGTAGTATTCTATTGTATATATAAACCACATCTTCTTGATCCATTCATCAGTTGATGGACATTTAGGCTCTTTTCATGATTTGGTTATTGTTGAAAGTGCTGCTATGAACATTGGGGTACATGTGCCCCTATGCATCAGTACTCCTGTATCCCTTGGGTAAATTCCTAGCAGTGCTATTGCTGGGTGGTTTTACTCTTGATGTTGTACATTGTATGGGTTTGAACAAATGTATAATGACATGTATTCATTAATATCGTACCTAGAGTATTTTCACTTCCCTAAAAATCCTCTGTGCTTCGTATGTTCATCCTTCCCCGGCACCCTCCCCCCCCACAACCCTTGGCTGCCTCTAAGTTTTTTTATTATCTCCATAGTTTTGCCTTTTCCGGAATGTCACATGATTGGAATTCTAAAGTATATAGCCTTTTCAGATTGGCATCTTTCACTTAGCAATATGCATTTAAGTTTCTTACAAGTCTTTTCATGGCTTCATAGCTATCTTTTTTTAGGGTGAATAATGTTACATTGTCTGGATGTACCACAGTTAATTTATACATTCTTCTACTCAAAGATATCTTGGTTGCATCCAAGAAATTATGGGAAAATAATGAATAAAGCTGCCATAAACATCAGCATACAGGCTTTTGTGTAGACATAAGTTTTCAACTCCTTTGGGTCAATTCCAATGAGTAGGATTGCTGATTCATATAGTTAAGAGTATGTTTAGTTTTGTAAGAAATTACCAAACTGTCTTCCAAATTTACTGTCTCATTTTGTATTCCCACTAGCAATGAAATGCAATTTCTTATTGCTCCACATCCTTTCTAGCATTTGGTGCCATCAGTGTTCTAGATTTTGATATTCTAACAGGTATGTAGTGGCATCTTGCTGTTTAGTTGCATTTCTCTGCCGACATATAATAGGGAGGATTTTTTCACATGTTATTTGCCATTTCTATTACTTTTTGTTTCTTCCTTTATCTTCAAACTTCATCTGGGATCATTTTGCTTCTGCCTTGATTCTTCAGTGCTATCTGTTGGTAGCACATTTGCTCTGGTTTTATTTGTATGAAACAGTCTTTATTTCACCTTCATTTTTTAATGATACTATATATGGTAGTCTATTTTCTTTTAGCACTTTGAAGATATCATTAACCTCTAGCTTCTTTTTATGCTAAGAATTTACCTATTCATTTTGGTTCCTTTGGAGATATACTGCCCCTTATCTCCCTCTCTTTCCCACCTCTGGCTGCTTAGGTTTTCTTTGCCTTTTTTTTTTTTTGCAATTTTACTATGGTGTACCTAGAATTTATTTTCTTTTTTGCTGCTCCATGGAGTTTGTATGTTTCTTAAATTTCTTGGACTTATGTGTTTTTTCCAATCTTGGAAAATTCTTAATATTGCTACTGCCCTATTTCCTCTCTTCTTTTTTTCTCAAATTGTAACTAAATTTTTTCTCAAATAATAGGTTTGTGAAACCTATTCACTGTATTCTCTATAGCTGTTAGTCCTTTTGTATTATCCATCTTTGTTTCCTCATGCTTCACTGTGGATACTTTCTTCTGATCTGTCTTCCAGTCACTAATTATTTCTTCAACTGTGTCTACAATGCTATTAATACTACCCACTGATGTTTTTATTTCAGTTATTCTATTTTTCAGTTACAGAATTTTCACCTAGGTTATTTTTGTATGTTTTGGTTCTCTGACAAAACATTTTTATTTATACATACATATTAAGTATAGATTTTTAATTTTAAGATAATTGTAGGTTCACATGCAGTTGTTGGAAAGAAATCCAAGAGATTGTTATTCCCTTTATCTAGTTTCCTGAAATGTCTCATGATGGTAACATCTTGCAAAATGATAGTATAGTATCACAACCAGGATACTGACATTGATGCAGTCAAGTTACACAAGGATCACTCACATTGCTGTTTTATAACACACTCAATTCCCTGCCATTTCTTTCTCACCCAGAAACCACTTATCTCTTCCCATTTCTATGATTTTATCACTTCAAGAATGTTATATAAATGGAATCACACAGTATATAACCTTCTGAGACTGGCTTTTTTCCACTCAGTATAATTTTCTGTAGTTTCACCCAGGTTGTTATATCAATAGCTCATTCTTTTTTTATTGTTGGGTAGTATTACATGATATGGATTAGCAGTTTGTTTACCTGTTGAAGGACATCTGGTTCAGTTTGGGATGTTATGAATAAAGCTGCCATAAACATTCATTTACAAGTTTTGTGTGAAGATAAACTAGCCTCTGTTGAGACTTTGTTAGTACTAGGACTTCCAGCTTCCTACATCTTCTCTACATCTTCTTCTACATCTGATACTGTGGTAGGGATGGCCTTTTAACTGCTGGGCAATGATGAAAATCCTGACTCTCTATTAGGCCTTCTCTGATGCCATACTGGTGGGGAGAGACTGTAATCCCATTTTACTGCAGGATGTCCAAATTCCCACATGGTCTCTGGCATTGTGGCTGCAGTGGTGGGGTGCTTGTTACTACCTGACGGGAAGGAAATCCTAGGTTCATACTTGGCCTTCTCTAACACCATTCTCTGACACCACAAGGGGTGTTCAGGAACCTCATTACAGCCTGGCAAGGATGGAAGTCTGGGCTCTCCACTTGGCCTTTGTTGACATAGGTGAGAGTAGGATCACAATTTTTTATGTGGTTTCTGACTGCAATATGGGTGGTTTGTCTAAAAGTTGTCCTATGCCTCCTTCTTTCCTGTTCCATTAGTTATAAAGAGATATTTTACTAGGGGCTTTTTTTTTTTTTTTTTTTTTTTTTTTTTTGGTATGTGCCCATTTTTTTTTTTTTTTTTTTTTTTTCTTCATTTCCAATGCAAGGTTTTTAAGGCAATAAGAAAGCCCAGGGAACTCCCACCATGTTGTTCCTTGGGTCCTGAGATCTTGAGCTAGTTTGCCTTATTTTCTCCAAGATCCTTTGAATCTTCTTATATTTTATAGATATTTCTAGATTTTTAACTGTAATTACCAAGAAAAATATAAAAAAGTTCAACTGCTCCATTTTCCCAAAGTAGAAGTTTCTCAAGTTGTTATTTTAAGCTTTTCTCTAAATTTCAATGAGTCCATTTCTGGTGCATGTGGTTGGTTTACCTTGGTTTTTGGTCACGTCGTCCTATTTCATCTTATGGCTGATTATTTGGGATTGCTTGCCAGATACTATATACAGGAAACTTTAGTGATAGTTTGAGCCTGCATATATATTATTTTCGTCCAAAGAGGATTTGCCAATAGTAGGCAGCTAGAAAAATACTCAGAAATACTTTAATCACAGCTTCAGATAATTCTAAGTGGGGCTTTAGATCATTTAAGGACTGTTTGATTTATGGCTCACCCTCACTCACGGAGTAGATCTAACTCAAGGTAAGAGTGGTGTTCCTGGCTTATGGAGTCCTCCTAGGGCAGGCCATGAACTTTAACCTTTGTTTCACTAGAACTGTTACTTTATTGAAAGCTGTGCTCACCCTCTCTGTCTACTTTGTTAACTGTCAGATAGTTGCCTATTCTATACAGATGCTCTGGTGAAATGCAGCCCTAGAAGACACTGGGCTTATTTCTCTTGATTCCTGTCTTCTCTTAGGTATTTGCCCTGTAGTAGTTCTTGCTCTTGTTCTTCTTCTCCTTCCTCATTTTTCTGCATTAACAAGAAATACTTTAACCTCTAAATTTGACATCAACAAAGGATGCCTGATTTTTTTCCAAGTGTCTTAGAAAACGATTCACTTCAAGTATGAATAAACTAATTTCATGAGAAATAGTGACATTCAAGTACCACATAAATACATAACTTATCTTTTTTTTTCTAGTTTTATTGCAAATAATTGGCATACAAGTATAAAGTGTATAGTATGATGGTTTGATTTACATATATTATGATATAATTATCAAAATAGGTTTAGCTAACATGACTACCTTCTTATATAGATATATTTTAAAAAAAGAAAAAAAAACGGGAAAAACCCTCTTAGGATGGAAACTCTTAGGATTTACTCTCAACAACTTCTATACATTATATAGTATGTTAGCTATTGTCATTGTGTTGTACAACAGCCTTACTACTTATTTATCTTACAGTTGAAAGTTTGTACCTTTTTGCCACTTTCCTCCAATTCCCCATCCCCCTACCCTCTGCCCCTGGTAACCATAGGTCTCATCTCTTTCTATGAGTTTGGTGTTTTTTATTTTTGGTGTTGTTTTTGATATTTCACATATAAGTGAGATCATATAGTATTTGTCATTCTCCATCAGACTTATTTCACTTAGCAAAATGTCTTTAAGGTCCACCAATGTGGTTGCAAATAGTAGGATTTCCTCATTTTTTAATGCCTGAATAACATTCCATTATCCTTTCATCCACCAAAGGATACCTCAATTGTCTCTATATCTTGGCTATGATAAATAACAATCCTATGAACATGGGGCTGCAGATATCTTTTTGATTTAGTATATTCACTTCCTTCAGATATACTGCCAAAAGTGAAATTGCTGGATCATCTGGTAGTTCACCTGGCCATTCTAACAGGTGTGAGGTACTCTCATTGTGGTTTGAATTTACATTTCCCTAATGATAAGTGACGTTGAGCATCTTTTCATGTACTTGTTCATGTACTTGTTGGCCTTTCATCAAGCTCTTTGCCCATTAAAACATTTTTTTTTGTTATCAAGTTGTAGGAGTTCTTTATATATTTTGGATAGTGATCTCTTATCAGATATATGGCTTGGAAATATATTTTCCCAGTCTGTAAGGTTTTTAGTTTTAGTTTTTTTTGTTTTTGTTTTTGTTTTCTGTTTTTTTTTTTTTTTTTTTTTTTTTTTTTTTTTTTTTTTTTTTTTTTTTTTTTTTTTTTTTTTTACTTTGTAGATGATTTCCTTTGCTGTGTGGAAGTTTTTAAGTTTGATGTAGTCTCATTTGCATATTTTAATTTCGTTGTTTATTCTTGAGATGTCACATACAAAAAGTAATTACCAAGACCCATGTCAAAGAGTTTTATACCTATGTTTTATTCCAGAAGTTTCATGGCTTCAGGTTTTACACTAAAGTCTTTAACCCATTTTGAGTTAATTTTTGCGAGTGGTATCAGATACGGGTCCAGCACCCATGAATATCCAAAATCCCAGCACCATTCATTAAAGAGATTGTCTTTTCTCCATTAGGTATTTTTGGCTCCCTTGTCAAATATTAGCCAACTGTATATGCTTCTGTTTATTTCTGGGCTTTCAATTCTGTTACATTGGTCTGTCTGTTTTTATGTAGTGCCATCCTGTTTTGGTGACTACAGCTTGAAATCAGGAAGTGTGATCTCTCCCGGTTTGTTCTCCTCAGGAATTCTTTGGCTACTCCGAGTCTTTTGTGTTTCCATATAAATCTTAGGAATGTTTTTTCTACTGTTAAAAAATAGAAAGCTACTGTGATTTTGATAGGGATTGTACTGAATCCCGATGGGCTTTTGGTAATATTTAGATTTTAACACTACTAGTTCTTCTAATCTATGAACACAGAGTATCTTTCCATTTATTTGCACCTTCCTTGACTAGAATTAGTGGGAAGTTGACTGTTTTTTGGATATGCTGAATTTGATATATCTGTAAGGTACGTAAGTGAAAGAGTTAGGAGTGGATACTTGATTCAAGATATTAGTTCTGAGAGTAATTCTTAAGAGAAAGAGGAAATATTAAGAGACAGGAGCTGAGTATAAAAATCTTAGAGACTGAAGATATATGTAGGAGATGAATTAAGAGGAAAAATGCTTTAAGTAAGTAGATGACTGTGCAGAGTAGGAAAAGGAAAAAAAGAACTCAGAATGTAACTTAATGGAAGATAAGGAGGAAGAGACTTTGGAGAAAAAAAACCCAGTTATCAACATGGTCAAATGTGGCTAAATGGTCAGACTTTGGAATGAAAACATTTATAATAAATACCATCTATCTTCTGAGTAGTAAAAGAAGGCAGGAATGTGGAGAGCTGGACAGTGTTTAATTTTTAAGTGAGAATAGAGATTCATAAAAAATGGAGACAATTTTAAGTTGTCATTGGAAGAGTAAAAATAATTTATAAAGAGATTTGAGGTTTCAAAGGAAGCAGGCAGTCAATATTTGAGTGGACATGAATTTGCAAACTTCTGTGATTTTTTTTCAACAAAATCAGTATCTTGTGGTGAACTCAAGAGACAAAGCTAGTTTTCAGGAAAGCATGAGAAATTCGCTGATAGACAATTTTGAAGATTGGTAAACATATGGAAAATAAAATGGATCTGCAATAAGATTTAGGAGTTAGCTACACAGACATGATAGCCTAAACCAATGGTATATGTAGATATTTATATGTCATAATGCCTAACAGTAAAAAAAAAAAAAAAAGTAGGTTATTTTCTTTCTTACCGAAAAATAACTAATCTAAAAATAGTTTCTGTCTCTGTTAATAAGTGTGGATTTGTTTTTGAGAACTTTAAAACTGTCCTATTTTAATTTGAAGAATAATCCTATTACAACTAAATAGCTATCAGAATCCCAACATTGTAATTAGCAAAAGGATATGCATGAAACTTGCCAGAATTGCAAATGTATGCTTGAGTACAGCAGTTACTGAACCAATATTAAAGAAAAATTCTCCCATCCCTGCCTCTCTGTACAAACATTTTCAAATGCATTATTTGGGGGAAAAAAAACAAAAAAAACAAAAAAAAAAAAAACATGAGCAGGACTATTATTTTACCAGTAGCACAAGGACCACAATTATTTATGATTAATTTCTGTTCTTATTAGTTAAGTGTTTAGGCTATACTGGTTGTGAAACATTTTAAAAGTAACTCTTACTCATATGATAACATTATATTCACTGAATTACTTATATATAAAATTTCAATACTTCTAAAATTTTAAATTATAATTGACACATACTGTTTTATCATTACCCAATGTTTCAGGACAGAAAGGAAACATTAGAGCCCCCACTTTAATAATGATTAATCTAAGATACAGTTTCTGCATACTTCTTAGTTACTACTGACATCATGCTCAAATTCAAAGCTTCTTTTAAAAAAAAACAGTGAACTTGAATAAATTCACTTGAATAAAATCACTTCACTTATAAGACAATAGAGTTGTCTCTATTAAAATAAAATCCTCATACCATTTGGTGATGCCATAACATTCTTTAATAATATCCTGAAGGACGGCTCGATAGAAGAGGGATTCAGTAGACAGCTGAAAAAAATGTAGATATATATGAGCACAAGAAACAAATAAAAAACAAATCGAATCAAACTAGAGAGTCAGGAACATAAGTGAATGTTAGAAATTGGACTTTATTACAAAACATAGAGAATACTTTTATAATTTTTCCATTCTAAGTTAAATTGTTACCCTGAGGCTAATACTGAGAAAGCAATTCTACATGAAAATAGAAGAAATTATAAAAGAAATGGTAGTGGATTGGGGAAGAAAAGGCATAATCAAACAAAAATACGCTAATGTTCCAATGGCAGTGCTATTCTGTTACAAATGCAGAAATAAACTTTCGTGATCAGCCAGATCGGCTCTGGATCCTGTAAGAGAGTAGTAAAGGTAGAATACATGCAAAAGAGAAGAGAACGTGGATTTGTCCTAATGGTGGTGGAACAGAGATCGTATCACCTAGGATTCACATCCGGAAAGAGAAGATACTATTCTATCTAAGGACATTCTAAAAATATGTCTGAGGTCCAAAAGATCATAGCATTGGCTGCTGTAGAATTGAAGAGGGCATGTCTTTTGTCCTTCAGGAAGAAAATAGCGTCAGGTGTCTGTGAAGGTTTTCCAAAGCAAAGAAGATATGGCTGAAGAGAAGGGCCCCAGGGAAACATGATAGTTTCGAAAAAGTATAAAAGAAAACAATTCACTGAAACAACAGATGGGGTACTTAAACTAAGAAACTACAAAAGTCATCCAATCTCGGCCTACATCCCCATAGAACTCTTAATATTAACAGTATAAATAAATCCAATACAAAATATTATCAGCAACAAAGTTCCATGCAAAGTTACTAATGGGGAAAAAAAGGGGGGGGGGGAGAAAAGCCAGAGTGGAGGGAAGCCAACAATACTGAACAATTCTGAGAAGGCTAATAAGGTGAAAACTCCAAACTGTGCAATGACCAGTAGTTTTAAAGAGTTCAGTAGACTGTACAAATTCCCTGAGTTATATTTCTGTCACTTCTCCTTCAGAGCATAAAATTGTTATTTTTGTCTGTTTTCAACTAGAATATGTTTGGACTCAGATGGAGTCTAGCATAAAATAAAATTTTGCCTGTGTGCTCAGGCAGAAAACTCTACTGCTCCTCTCCCCATCTGACCTCAAGTTCCTACACTGAGCCGAAGGTGCTGAGGCTACAAAAAAACACAAGTTGGGAGTTGAGGGTCAACCATTATTTCTTGCATCTTCACCTAATGGCACTGACTTCTTAAGTCACCAGAGAATGTCTGACTTGCAGGATCTTGACAGAATACTTGGAAAGGGCATGTGTTATATCTTTTCTAGATGGTGGGTTAGTGGGGAGGGTGATTCTATTTTGAAATAGTGTTAGGAGTATCAAAGTCCCCAGTTCAGCTCCTAAAATAATACACTGAAAGCAGACATACTTGAATACTCACAAGAAATTTGTAACCTTCAAAAGCATACTTCTTATAAAAATCTCTATCTAAATGCATGTCATTGACTTAAGACAAACTCTGATTTCTAAACTTTCTTTCTAGAAAACTGCTCCAAAACATTTCATTCAAAATTTGCCATTTCTGCATGTATTTTTGAATTAGAATTTTTTCATCTTGAGTAATTCTTTTTGTAGTACCAAAAATCTCTATTATCTGTCCCTTCCATTTCCAATATACCTTCAGTTCTCTCACAAAAATGCTGGAATCCTCTGTCTTTATTGACACCTACTGTTCTATTGAAATTTAACGCATTCTGAGAAATAGTATATGAAATAAAATATTAGAATTATAAATAGTTTATAAAATTCTTAACTTTTATTTAGTTGGCTATCGAATACACAGGAACTTTAATTTTACGTGAATTTTATATGAAACTTCTAAAAATAGTCGAGCTGGTATTTGAGCTGAAGAAGCCTAGCTTTGATATCCACATGTCAAACCATGATGCTACTTGTCCTCTTGGACACTTGGGCAGGGATATATAAATTTAATTATATATAAATTATTATATCTATTTATATATAATTAAAAAAATAGTTTTTATTATTTACTTCACTCAGGGGAAAAAAACTCTTAAAAATGAAGCTTTACATTCCTATGCCTTTGAGAAAAATTAAATAAATGGTATCAAGAGAATTTAGAAATGGATGTATATTTGTATTATTATTAAAAACTGGTTAAAGATAACCAAAAAACACCAAGAAATGCATTTAAACAAGAGATCATACAGAAATGCAATGCACAGAGAAACAAAAACAGGATAGAATAAATCATCATTCCTAAGTTATCCCGAGTAAATAAGAGCCTTACAGCTGTTTGCTGAGAGAAAGGCAAGAGAGTTATGTAGTGCCTTCAAACATGCATTCCTGGGATAACTGGGCCTATCCTTTCTGGTAAATACAGATGGGGGTGTGCGGGAAGGGAGTCAACATATCCCCAGCACCCTGCGTCTGACAATTCCAAGAATAAACTGGATGTGGCTCAGAGTTTACTTTCTTTCCTTCACAAATGATAAATCAACCTAATGTGTTAATGCATCTTAAATCGGAGGAAGCAAAAAGCACACGTTTTAAGTATATATCTTAGACATGCATTTTACAGGTCCAGTGGAGAGGGCACTAAGCTGGAAGTCAGTACTCTGCAATTAGTTAAGGGAGTTAGAATGCACTGTTAAATTTCTACTGTGTATCATGTTCTCATGTAAATTTGCAATAATATCCAACTTATAAGATCGACTGTAAACATGAATAAGCACTTCGGAAATTGAAAAACACCACAAGAATGCACAGGGGCATTATGATAAAGGCTCTTTCCTCTTCCAGATCCTAGGGAACCACGGGCTCATATGTAGTATAATCGCAAACCAGCAGTTTGAGACAAAAGCCCATATACCTCAACAATATATCCTAATACCTTTAAAAAATCAGCTTTTATCAATTTTCAAATAGGTACAACAAATGCATTTAAGAAAAATATGTTCTTAGCATTGAGCTTGGACCAGAGTAAGTACTTAGTAAATGATATTATTATCATTTTAAAATTATTATTATTAAGAAAATTCATATTGACATGAATGTTCCTTGAAAAGAAGCAGAAAGAGATTTCTAAAATTTAGGTCCAACAAGATAAATCTTGTGAAAAGCTTAAAAAAAACAGCTAAAAAACTTTTAGTTTAAAAAAAAATTTTTTTTTAATTTTTTTTAATGTTTTATTTATTCCTAGGAGAGAAAGGGAGAGACAGCGTGAGCAGGGGAGGGTCAGAGAGAGAGGGAGTCACAGACTGAAACAGGCTCCAGGCTCTGAGCTGGCAGTCAGCACAGAGCCCGACGCGGGGCTTGAACCCACAAACCGTGAGATCATGACCTGAGCTGAAATCAGACACTTAACTGACTGAGCCACTCAGGTGCCCCTAAAAAAACTTTTAGAAATTCCCAATATGTTTCATCAATCATAAGATAGAGAATAAGACAATTGTATGGATATTTTGGGGATATATTTCACTTCTGTTTATATGTGCAAACCCATTTGGCTATTTCAACTAGTGACTAATCAAGTAAATAAGGAAAAAAGTCAAAAAACAAAATCAATGCAGATATGTTGTTGGACTATAGTTAAAAAATAAATTGAGTGCTATACCTTGCTTATCTTTGCTTGAACTAAGCCCATAAGAGCCTGACAGTCAGCAATAGCAGTCTTTAGAAATATTCATAGACTGCTTAGTATATTACGAAGAAATGAGACATTAGTACAAGAATATAATGTAGAAGTTTTCTTAAAAGTTCTATTTACTCTGCTGAAAGTTGAGTTCTCTTCTAAAGAAAAACTTAGAGAAAATGTATAAATTTGAATATGCAGAGGTGACAAGAATACTAAGGTTTAAGTTCAGGTTTTAAGTTCATCAGGAGGTCAAGTAAGAAGAGAACTTAAGAAAACTACCGTGTCCATCTGCTGTATTACAGTAAACACTCTTACTTACCCCTTGGCCAACTGCAACCCGTTCCAATGCCTTTGGAGAAAAAAACAAGGAGAAAAAAGTAAGACACCGACTGCTGGTATATTTAGTCTTATCTTATAAGACTTATAAACACACTGTATAAGGGCTTATAAAAGTGATATTTAAAAAGATTAATTACGTGATAACATGTAAGTTTACACATTTAAAAGTGTTAATATCACTGAGGAATGTTAACAAGTATAGTTGTGTAATCTAGGATTGATTTATAATAGATGTGTGTCATATGCACAAACACTACACACTCCAATTGTATATACTCCTTGAATTTTAGAAAGAATAAGAAAACAAAAGAAATGAACTAACATGGTCTTGGTTCACTTTTAGCTGTTTAACTGAAACAATCAAATAAATCCAAATTTATTATTATACATGTGTATATAATAAACATGTTTATAAACTACTTTTTAATGTATTGTCTTCTAAATTTTTATAAACATATAGTGTTTGCTTTTATTATATAGGTTATATTGAACAGATTTTATTTGAAAATTCAGTTTAGAAAAGTTATGTATAGTTTTGGTCAGCCTGGTCTGCAAATTTAAATCAAAGTCACATATGATCAAGTGCCCAGAAGAGAAAAAATACATATTTTTACAACTTTATATATAGCTAGTTTTACATTTATATTTATTTAAGATTCAGATGATTTTACAAAGTATTTCCTAATACTTCCACTAAATATGTATTATTTAACATATATGAAAGATACATCTGAAAGATTTATCATAATTTCAATATGGAATAGAGGCTTCTAAAACTTTTATTTTTTAAGACATACATTTCTATACTTATATAGTTTTATAACTGAATTATATAAATATTTCAATATTTACCTTTATTCTTTAAATTTTAATTATAAAATATTTCAAACATAAAGTAGTAAAATATAATAGATGTCCATATACTTCCTGTTCAATTTTAGAATACCCATATTTGCTTCAAATTGCTATTCTTCATAAATAGTATCTGTTAGATATAGCTGAATCACATACTTTTAAAACTGAAAGACAGTTTACAGATTATCCCATGTAAGTACAATTTTTGTAGAGGCACAAGTTCATTGGCAAGGTAAAATAAGTTGTCACAGTTGTATAGCTAGTTAGCAGTGAGCAGGAGGTAAAAACTTGTTCTTTGAACCCTGATTAACTTTACCTGCCCTCATACCATAAAGATTTAGTGAAAAAATGAGTTTGCTGTTTTAGGCGAATCAGATTCCCTAGAAAAGGCTATTTTAATTTCTTGCCTGGAGGGTATAATCCTGCCTGTTGCATTCTGAGAATTAAGTCATTTTAAGAATTACCTGTCACTCTCACACGACCCTGAACAAACATTACTAACAGATATAATGAAAGAACAAGATAATTTCCGAGAAAAGCATTTTAAGAGGACTTAAAAAAATTATTATTTGAGCATAAATAGATTTCTATGATAATTTGAGGATCTGTGACCTAGAACACTGGTGTGCTATTTTTCATATTGCTGTATAATTAGCAGAGAAATAATGGTCATAGAATAATTAATGTATCTTGAGGCTGGTCATCAAACGCATTACTTAATCAATTATATTTGACATTTCTAATGACAAAAAATAACTTACATGCTTTCGTGTGCATCTATTCTTTATAAACTAACATAACACCATGAACAGAGAATACCACAGGTTAAAGTGTTCTATGTCTAGGACACAAGCCAAATCAGGCACATTAAAGGTTTTATTTAATTAAATAGTTACTTCGTATTCCAGGTAACTTATTAATACTTTTCCTATTCTATAAAAAATTAGGAGACCAAATGATCTACTATAAACACACACAAACACACCACAGAACTGTGAATAAAGCACTGAATTAACTCAGTGTTTAATACTTGGTAGTTGGTACATTTCATATGATAATTAAAGTAATTATATATAAAAAATTATATGTAAAAAAGTATAACTATGAATTGTTACCACACTTCATGTAAAGTAGATAATGTTGGAAGGGCAAGTCATTTTTTTCTTAAAATTTGCAATGCACAAAAGCATTAATAACGATGCTCTGCAAAACTTGGCATTTAATTCATGATATTAGCCAACAATAATAAATTCTGTAACATCTGGATAAAGCTCTTAGTCCAGAAAAAAATATAATCATACCAAACATGCTGACATTCTGGCATTACGACCACAGCACCATCTCTCTTCCTTTAAATAATGGCACATTGGAAATCCCCATTTGTCTTGGGTACTTTCTGCAGATGGAGGAAAAATACAGATTATTTAAATATGATTCTTCTGCTTTCAGTTAAAGTAAACAATCTATTGAGAAAGAAAAGCAGTTATTGAGAGAGTCAAACAGTAGTTAAACATGGAGGTAGTAATGTTTAACAGTTCATTCCAATCTGTTAATTGAAAGCATATTAATGTTATGAAAGTGGTTATTTTCAACAACAGCTGTGTTGTGTTTAAGCTCTAGGTCTGATACTAACCAATCTGCCAAAATTATTTTTTCTAAGATTTAGCAAAAGCAATTTAAAATGGAAGTACTCTTTGTGTTCAGTGTAACTATAGGAAATAAGTAATGAGATACTGACCATTTATTGCTGACCTGACTTTAAAAAAATAAAATGTCATTTATTAAATGACATTTGGCAATTTATTACAGAACAATATTAATTCACCCCTAACAATGATGAAGTATCAATTATTTTTTCAGCCACTATATTCACTTTCCAGAAAGAGAACAGCTGTATAAGCTCTTCTTTCTTCATTATATTAACAGGCCACAATATTTTCAATTGTGATTCAATTTGGCTCAACTGCGTATATGGTTTAAGTAACAACAACAAAAATCAACATTTACAGTTTAATCACACATATCTTTTGACCAACTCGTAGAGTTGTGTACACAATTTGTTGATGTTCAAACCCTTAATGCAAATCTATTAATCTTTGAAAAGGAAAAGAAATGAGTTTCTTTTTTAAATTGAAGCCTGTAAAATAAGAGCTTACATTTTATCAAGACTGTGACAATTAAAGAAAAATAAGAAAAATATAATTTTCTATTAAGTTAAAAAGTAAAAATAGAATTAAAACTTTGAAAACATAAAAACTCTTTAAAAGAATATATTTCTGAGGTAGATTCAACTATATTTCTCTGCTATGAAGTATCAGATGACTTTTGATTAAAATAGAGAAAGTTTAAATTGCATGGAGATCATAAGCCTGTGCAAGTGGTTTCTTTTCAGTTCATAAATTAAGATTTATGATAGACCTTATTGATAATCAGATGGAAGATATGGGCCGTCTCCTGGGAATACTAAATAATAATAATGCTAGTGTTTATACAGAACTTAATATTGTGAGGCCCCATTCTAAGTGCTTTAAATGTATTAACTAGCTTTAGTCCCTACAGCAATTCTATGAAGTAGGTACAGTCTTATCCTCATAGTTCCGCTAAGGAAACTAAGCACATGCAGGTTAAGTAAATTGCCTAAGTTGCAAAAATCTCACACATAGTGAGGTAGGATTTAAACCTAGGCAATTGGGACTCCAGAGGCCATGCTCTTAACCACCAAGCTATATAAACAATTTCAATTACAAATCCACAGGACTTGGGGAGACCTTGAAACCTATCCAGGTCCTGGGTATCCATGGACTACTTCCTCTATTTCCTAGATGACCTGAAATAGCAAGTTGAATTTTATTTAAGGCTTTACAATTTTACTGAGATGTGATTACTGCTACATGAAAGAATAACTGTAAAGTTTTTTTTTTCTTATAACCAAAAAGAGAAATATCTAGAGTTTACTGTAAAGGGTAAGGGGCTAGAGAGATGAGTTTGTGCTATTTTATTCAGAATAGTTAGGAAAAACGCTAAGCAATAAAAGAGTTGGGTCTTCCCTGTCACTCACTCCTCCCCCGCACATCCATTCTCTTCTTGTTCACTGTAGACAGGAAAAGATATTAAAGTCATGGTGGGATTAGTCCTGGCAGTCTCTAGAAAGGCAGTGTGTGGTAGGGGGAAGACAAGGGGGGGTATTATTCAGAAGAATGCAGAGTGTTGGGATTCCCAATTGAATTCTAGTAATAAAGGGAAGATGAAGCCAGGAATACATAGGATTCCTGGTATCCCTCTCAATTTTAGATGACACAAACATGGAAGCCAGCAGAAAAGGCTTCTGAGTACATTGGGCTGTCATCAGAAAAATGGAGGCTAGTAAAAAATTGTCTTATTTCAAGCATGTTCATTGATTTGTGCTAATAAAGGTGATGAGGGTAGAGAAAGGTTGTGGTGCTCCTTAGGGCTCATAAAGCTGCTCTTTACTCCCGTAGCAAAGGCCTATAAAAGGGTAATTTTTGTGTATAAGAGAGCTTCCTCTCCAACCCTACCTAACTGTGGTGGCAAAGGGCAGTCTTACTCAATGTATATGGTTCCCTGAAACCCTAGCCAAAACACCGAATATCCTAGGGCAGTTTATAGGAACTGCCAGCCTTGGCTCAGAGTTATGTGAAATCCCATTAGAGCCTCTCTCCTTTGGACACCTGATGGTTGTGGAATCTCCTTGAAGTTTTCTGAATCTACATCACAGTTTCCTCTGTGACTGAGGTCATGGTGGCCTCACAGTTCTCAGTTTTTAACAAAGTGCAAACAACTGATACAGAGGCAAGAAAATCTCAAAGTCAAATGGAGCTTTTCATGTACAGGTTCAATATTATCTTTGGAACCTATTTCACCAACTTCATTCTGACTGCAGTAAAGAATGAGGCTCCCTTCTATGTCCTGAATCAAAGTCACAGAGTTCACTGTTTCTATCATTATATATTTATCTCATATTTAACTGTGTTCAGATATTCAGATCTAGTGAAACTGAGCTTTAATCACCCTTATCAGTTGTTTCCCCTAGGATTACTTTTATGTTATCTTTAAATGATAATTTTGGAATAGATGACGATAGAATTATTTTTTTCTTCTATCCCATTTCTTCTTTGTTGGCTTTAGAAATCCATTCATCGCATAAAAGTAGAGATTCCACTAATTCTTCCTTCTTATGTTAATATTACTATCTACTTAATTAAAGAAGTTTGAACTTTAGAAACATCTTCCATTTTTTTCCTTTAATCCCCTGGTTTTTATATACATATCCTCTTTTGTTGTTGTTGTTGTTGTTTGTTTTTAAATCTTTTTTTCTTTCCTAGTTTATTGTCAGGTTGGTTTCCATATAACACCCAGTGCTCATCCCAACAAGTGCCTTCTCCCATGCCCATCACCCCCCTTCCTCTCTCCTCCACCCCCATCAGCCCTCAGTTTGTTCTCAGCATTCAAGAGTCTCTCATGGTTTGCCTCCCTTCCTCTCCCCAACTATTTTTTCCCTTTCTCCTCCCCCATGGTCCTCTGTTAAATTTCTCCTGTTCCACTTATGAGTGAAAACATATGGTATCTGTCCTTCTCTACCTGACTTATTTCACTCAACATAACACCCTCGAGTTCCATCCATGTTGCTACAAATGGCCAGATTTCATTCTTTTTCATTGCCATGTAGTGTTCCGTTGTATATATAAACCACATCTTCTTGATCCATTCGTCCGTTGATGGACACTTAGGCTCTTTCCATGTTTTAGCTATTGTTGAGAGTGCTGCTATGAACATTGGGGTACACGTGTGCCTATGCATCAGCACTTCTGTATCCCTTGGGTAAATTCCAAGCAGAGCTATTGCTGGGTCATAGGGGAGTTCTATTGTTAATTTTTTGAGGAACCTCCACACTGTTTTCCAGAGGGGCTGCATCAGTTTACATTCCCACCAACAATGTAGGAGGGCACCCATTTCTCCATATCCTTGCCAGCATCTATAGTCTGATTTGTTCATTTTAGCCACTCTGACCGGCATGAGGTGGTATCTCAGTGTGGTTTTGATTTGTATTTCCCTGATGATGAGTGACGCTGAGCATTATACATATCCTCTTAATTATACCTTATTTTCATTTTCAGTCTTCATTAGCTCTTGACTAGGTAAATGCAATACCTACTTACCAATTCTCTTTTTCTCTTTCCTTTAGTCTTGTCCATCCTTTACATTAAGAGTAACATTATCTTTCTAAAATAGACACATTTAACCATATTACTCCAATGGCTCTTGCTTCCATCACCACCAGCATCTATGAGATAAAACCCAATGAGTATTTTTCTTACTGTGAATTTCAGGAGGTTTTGATGCTCCCTCCTTATAACATTCTCTTCCTCTGGTTCCATGATACCATGCTCTTTTATTTGAGGCCTGTTGCTCTTCATGTCCCCTGATAGTTTGTTATTTTCTGTCTATTAAATGTTCATAAGGATTAATCCTACCCCACCCTTTATACTTTTTTGAGGAAAGATTTGCAAACTCAAATGCTTTCAGTTGGTAAATAAGTGTGTGAAGCAGCTAGATAGAATAAAATAGGTATTAATCAATTTTCATGGTAACCAAGTATCACATTTGCCCAGCCTTATTGCTATCTAAAGAACAATTGGAGCATAATACAACTGTCAAAATTGCCAAAAATGGGCCTGTGGGCACTCACTATCAGAGCCAGTGTGCAACCCTTGCTCTAGCTTTGTGATTTCCTGAGGCAGTCTTACCTACACCTCAACATACACTGACAATTCCTAGATCAATTTCCTAGGACAGCAATAACAAATTGCCACACACTTGGTAGCTTAAAACAACAGAAAGGTATTCTCTTACATTTCTATAGGCTAGAAGTTTGAAATTAAGGTACCGGCTGGGCCATGCTCCCTCTGAGGATCTAGGAAAAAATCCTTCCCTTGCCCCTTCTAGGATTAAGTAGTTGCTGGCAATCCTTGGCATTCCATGGCCTGTGGCTGTACCACTCCAGCTTCTGCCTCTGTCTTCATATGGCTGTCTTCCTTCTGGGTCTTTATGTATCCTCTCCTCTTCTTAAGTGGACATTAATTATTGCATTTAGGATCCACCTTATTCCAGTATGGCCTCATGTTAACCAATTACATCTATAAATACTCTATATCTAAATGAGGTCCCATTCTGAGGTTCTGAGTTGACATGACTTTTTGAGAGACACTATTCAACCTGCTCCAATTCCTAAATTATATCTTCAGCCTCTTCTTTAAGATCTTATTCTGATCACCAATAGCCTAACCACCAACTCCAAATGGATATTTCATTGGCACGTGATAATCAACATGTCCAACTTCTAAATAACTGAATGACACAAAATCAGATGTCCTAAAGTTTCCTATTTCAGTGACTAGCATCAACATTTAGTCATTACAAGTCAAAAAATTCGGGAATCTTTTCACTTTCCCATACATAGCTTGTTTTAGAAATTCCAGTTTATTTTCCTCTTAAATATTCCTCAAATCCATTAATATTCTCTATTTCCACCATCCCAAACTACTTGTACTGCTATGAAAGCCTCTTGATTGGTTACCAACACCCATTCTTGCTCCTTATTTCAGTTTCAATACTGCAAAGTGATAGTTTAAAATATAAATCTCATCCGTTTACCTCCCTGCTTAACAGATCCTTCTTTTCCTTTTATGATTAAAAAACAAGAAACAGACACTTAATGATAGAGAACAAACTGACAGTTACCAGAGGGGAGGAGGGTGGAGGGATACGTGAAATAGGTGACAGAGATTAAGGGGGAATATGTTGTGATAAGCATCAGGTGATATATGGAAGTGTTGAATCATTATACTGTACACCTGAAACTAATATTACATTGTATGTTAACTGGGATTTTTAAAAGAAAACTTAAACAAACAAACAAACAAAAAAACACATGAAGACACTGTTCCTTAACATGATCTACTTGTGCCTACCTCTCCAGCTTTGTTTCAGCCTGTTGTACCATTTTCAGTTTTCTAAACTGGCAAAATACCTATCTCAAAGCTTTGGAATTTTCTGTGGTAAGCAACAGATTTCCACATTATACTCCACCATTCTCCTACACCTATATCTTGTAAATAGCCCCTTTGTAAGTAAACTCATTTCAAATTATTCTACTTGATGCAAACCATCCATCTGCCTACTGTTAACTTCCTGACGCAGCAACTTCTTACTTGACACATCCCCAAAAGCAAGGGAATCAAGAGCAAAAATAAACTGTTGGGACCTCATCAAGATTAAAAGCTTCTGCACAGCCAAGGAAACAACCCAGAAAATTAATAGGCAACCAACGGAATGGGAAAAGATAGTTGCAAATGACATATCAGATAAAGGGTTA